>NW_016161938.1:0-1587 GCF_001687245.7 Rhagoletis zephyria | reverse complement strand
CTTCATCTTCATCTTCATCTTCATCTTCATCTTCATCTTCATCTTCATCTTCATCTTCATCTTCATCTTCATCTTCATCTTCATCTTCAAAGGCTGGACGGGTTTAGATTGTTTCAGGTTTTAAAGAGAGTTTGGCGTTTAAAGCCAAGCGGGTTAACTAGTTATATAATAATAGAGGACGCCTCTCGGCAGGCAATGGCAAACCTCTGTGTTTATTTCTGCTTATCCTTATCATTTGCCACTTGCGGTCCTCGTAATTTATTAAATTTGTAACAAGAAGGCGTACAGTAAAAATTGCATGCGAAGATCGGCCAAACACTCAATAAAACTGTGAGCGGCAAATAGGAGAAAAGTACAAATAGGTCCAAAAAATTCACCTCCTGTCGTTGATTTAGTACAATTTCCCCAATATTAGTAGTAATCTTTGAGCTTACACGACTGGTTCATATCGCGAATCAGGCAGGATTATTTGATCCTGTCGGAAAGCTGTAGAGAATCTTGCCGTGGAGGAAAATGTTGCTTTGGAGTCTTTTACTTCCTAGTGCATAAGATCAGTTTTGATTTCCTTACGCTATTATATGCCAATTAAGTGCAGAGATACTCTGCATAGTCGTTTCAGTTTTGCAGGGGTATATTTTTTATGCCAAAAGCGGCTTTAAACTAACGAAAAAGTGCTCAGTTCTCTTTTTTAAATCCTTTCTCAGTAACCATTTGAAGCACTGTGTCAGTCTGTATAGGATTGGATCTTCCAGGACTAAAACCATACTGATAAGCCGCTATGAGTTGTTCCATTTAGGGCTTCAGTATTTTCAAATTATCGTCGATAGGGCGTCTAGGTCGACCAGCCTCTTGCCAGTATGCCAGTATTGGCAATTGATTTTATTCCAGCAGGGTTCTTCAACTGCCTAGCTGTTTACGTGTGCAAAAACCAGACGCAACTAAAGTAAATGTGTTCGAGTCACATGAGGGGAAATTCCATACAAACAAATTTATTAAAAAAGAAATAACATCAACAGTGTCGATGGCCAAAACACAAACGTCAGCTTAAAGAAATTTTAATATTTAAATCAGCAATACAAATTACCTAAAAAGCACCACGGAAAAATAGATTCGAGTTCCTGTCACTGCCGAACACCAGCTACCCAAAAATGGCATAACAACAACAAGTACAAAGTTAGTAAAAAATTACGAAGAAGCCACTTAAAAAACAAAAAACGAGCCGCCGCAACCAGCAACCAAGACGAAGAGCGAAGAGGGCGAAGAGGTGAGCAAAAAGAAGCTAAAGTTCGCCAACTGAAGTCAGGCCAACAGAAGCGATGGATCCACTTTGGAATTTCAAATGGTAATGAGACTTTGTGGTTGGCTTTGCTGTTGCTGACGGTGTTAGTGGAGTGGTCGCTGTCGCTGTTGGTTAAGATCGAAAATGAGCGAGTATATATACTTAAAAAAATGTAAGAGCACGTGATAATCATTGAGAAATACATATCTACTTACCTACATAGGTACATATGTTTATACACATCTATGTGTATGTACACTAGGGTGGTCAAAAAAAAAATAGTAAAGCCGGAATTTTAATGATCTCAC
>NW_016161937.1:44861-47041 GCF_001687245.7 Rhagoletis zephyria | reverse complement strand
CTTTGATTTCGGAATGCTTACACATTGAGAAGTTAGCTTACTGGCAATACATATATGGAAATATACAATCATAAAAACAACAAACTGGAAGTTTTTACCTCCCTTTCTTCCAGTGTTGCCACAAAAATATTACCCAATTCCTTAAGAACAAATGAAAAATACTCAAAATCCGACCAATTTAGTCAAAATTTTCTTATTACAGATATGAGTATTGTGTACTACATATTAGTTACAGGTACTTAGTATTAAGATTAATTACATTCTCCAATTCAATTGGTACATTTGTTCTTGCAGCTCAAACAAAGTGCCTTGCTTTGTATATAATATTGCTGAAACTATATCAGTGCTCAAGTCAATCTAACACATTTTTAATCGACTAAATATAAGTTCTACTGAGGCATTAGAAAAGGGCTATACCTATTAGTAATGCAGATATAATCTATATATTATTCCGAAACAAGGCGCTTATTCCCAGCGATCTACAAATCGCACAGAGACAAATTATAAATCAAAGTAAAGTGATCGATCCTAAACTGTGCACAAACTTTACAGATTTAAGATTCATTAAACCATTTTCTAAATATTTGCGTCGAAAAATTTTAAAATTTTTTCTTTGAGCAAAGCAATGCTACGTAGAGTCCGACCGATTAATCGGCATCGGCATCCTCTAGTATCGGCACAAAATTGAGCATTGGCATCGGCATCGGCATCGGCCTTTTTTCGCCGATTCTTTGGAATTTCTTTTCAAATGTTCAGGTGAAGCGGCAGCCAACTTTAAAAAACATTTGCAGACAGCTCACACAAATTATTTTTATGGAGAACACTGCCAGCAAAAAAAAAATTGCCAAAAATTAACGGGATTTTATAGCAGCTTGAAACTTGCACTTCATTGTACTAGAATGAAATGGTCCACAAACCGGCATACCAAAATTCTGATTAAAAAGTTTGAAATTTTGGTGAAAATAAGCAGAATTTTTCTACTTTTCGTACAAAGTTTGAAATCTGAATTTATATGGTGTTTGTTGTATACCAGCTAGACTTTTATAAAAAAAAAAATAATAAACATTAAATAAAAATAACAAAATCGGTCAAAATATCGCAATTCTTTTATTTTGTGGAGCACTATATGTATGTACATACGTACCTAGCATATAAGTTCTTATGCATTGAGTGCAAAAGAGTGTATTTTAGTACAAAACGAAACGAAATTTTATGTTCCTAAATATTTTTTGCTGAGCACCATATAAAAAACTGTTTATGTTATGTAATGTACATAAATGTGATATATGTACATATATTTTTACACATCATATGTATGTATGTACATACAAAGCATTGCCAGAGAACTTAGATAGGTAGAGAAGGTGTAAATTTTTGCAACGTAAAATTGTTTGGCTGAAAAATAAATCCATGGAATATCACCACACCACGATTAATATTTCAACAACAGTTAACAGAGAAAAATGTAAATTTCTGTTTTGATAATGTTATATTTGTTGCAAGTGTTTGGCTATGTATTGCTAGGTTGCAGGTGAATGCAGAAACATATTCATGCATATTTTTTTATAAAATTAAATTAATTAATTTAGTTAAATTATATGAATTATACTTTTATATTATTAGTTAGCATCTGTTCAAGTTCGCTTCTTGTACGAGGTATTATGTATATAGTAAAAATGCAAGTTAGTTCAAAAACATGAGGGGTATTCACGATCCAGTGCATACCGTCTAGCATGGTGCATTGATAGCATGATTGGCTAATTTTGTTGGTATTTGAACACATGAAACAACAACGATCATGCTATTTATGCTATCTATGCACCATGCTAGACCATATGCACCGGATCGTGAATACACCTATGGTAAAATTGGTAAAAAATGCATGATAATGATAGTTTTGATTTACTACAAAAAAAAAGAAAATTGTTTATATTATTTAGTTATGTATTCTTCGAAGATACATAGGTATGTATGTATGTGCATGTGCTAATAAATACATACCTAGATTTGTGAAAATTACGTACTCACTCAAATTACTATTTGGTTATTTGCCGTCGACATTTCAAAGGGGTTTTGGTCGAAAAATCGGCTTTTTCTTTTTTATCTGTTCTTATGGTAGCTTATTTGCTAGATATTTTAAATGCAATACACCGCAGTTTTCTAGCTGCCTTAATTTTTTT
>NW_016161937.1:33957-37686 GCF_001687245.7 Rhagoletis zephyria | reverse complement strand
ATATCAAATAGTTTTATTTAGACTTAAAAGGCTTATTGAATCTTATTTGTAATGCTTACTAATTTAAACAAATACTTAAGTTTCGCGTAAATTGCAAAGGAAACACCTTTCTAGGAAGCATGAAGGGAAGCACTTTTTTCAGTCCTTTTTGTGTTAGTCTTTTAGTATGGCTTCACCTAAGACATCCTACCTAAATTAGCTTCAGTTTATGCATATACATGGCAAATATGATCATGAAGCGCGTTGTAGGATATGCGGAAATTTGCTAATGGTGGCAAGGCAAACACTCAAGGCCAGGTTGAAGGTGCCGCCTTTTCCAAGTTACCAAGTCATCATCAAGAGAAATGTTTTCCTTTATAATAAAAAAATTCAGAACTTGAGCGTTTCGTCATCATCAATCATTCAGCTCTACGGATTGTGCCACAAAACTATATGGCTTATAATATCAGAACCAAAGCAACTGTACTTATAGTACGGTTGCCAGACGTACTGATTTTATCAGTACAGTACTGATTTTTCAACTCTCGTACTGATTTTATTCATTTCTTCAATCAGTACTCTAATGTCCTGATTTTTCAAAGATTATACCGACTTGTACTGAATTCTAAATTCTGAGCATACAAATTTGTAATAGGGGTCTTCTCACCGGTACTCGGTGCTGGGTAATTTTTCCCCATGTATTTTTTTCTGTAATATTATTTTACATAAACAAAATACTAAAGGATATTTTTTAGATTTTTACATAACACTGGAATTCCTTAAACCGTAATCTAAAAAGTAAATAGAAGGAAATTAAATTATAGTTGACATATTTCAGATAATGTTTGATATGCGCAAGAAGTTAATAGAATAAACAGAGCAATGTTTTTATGGGCATATCGCCGAGTCTATACGTACATACCAGTGGAGGATAATTTATTTAAAAAGATGCTAGCGTGAATTTCTTCATGATCAAATAATCGAAGCTAAACCAAATTAGTATGGATTTGCGATGAAATCGAAATCGGTTCACATGATCCAATGTTCCATAGTTACATAAAAAAAATATTCCGACGAATTGATAACCTTCCCCTTTTTTATGTTAAAATGAATAGCATTTTTTTCATGAGCTAAATTGTTTTTATATACCCAAATATTGTTAAAAATAAGTACTCTGGCGTTTTAAAGTATTTTCTGTTACTTACATTCATAAGTTTGCTTTGAATAAAATTGCACTGAGAAGTACTAATTTTTATAGCAAGAAAAAGCTTAAAGTACTGATTTCGCACAAGAAAAATCTGGCAACCCTAACTTATAGGGAACATATTTGCACCATATTCACTTGTGTCTTCGTTTTGATTTGATGATGATAAGTGTCCTGGTAGATGGATTCAGGATTATGGCAGCCCTAATCTATATACAATCGTACAGAGACAACTTACATATCAAATTAAGGTGCTCGATTTGAAACTTTGCACAAACATTTCAGATTTAAGAATCATTCGATATATGTACATACATTAATAATTGCACGGAAAGATTTTTAAAATTTTACATTGTGGAGTTTTAAAATGTAAAACCTCACACATGCATTCTGATTTTCAATTTCCAACAACAAAAATTTTGAACAATTTCATTTCTTTATTTTTAATTTTGTATAATTTTAAAATGCTGGAAAACTTAAAAAAAATCCTGGCGGACGATCTGGGGGATCGGTTAAGTCTTTTCCACTCTCGATAAATATGCGTTTCAGAGAGTTTGGTTATTTTAGTATTATTTTGTGGGTTAGAGAAGGGCGAGAACTCTTGCCTGACTCAAAAATTAAGATATGTGCCACAAGAGATTATTTTGCGAGTCGATTAGGTATTTGAACCTCAGCCTGTTGTAATGAATCAAAACCAATTAGTTTCCGTTTCATGTCCAAAAAATAAGAACTGTACGGTAGTTTATAAAGAAATAGTTAATATGTCGTCCGGAGTAGAAAATTTTTACTATGGCTTCGATATCTACAGGAGCAAGTAGAGTAGGGGAGTTGCACCTTATGACTTGATACTAAAAGTTAGAGCAGTTGTGAAGTCAATCCCCGACCTAAATATGTATTTATGTATATATGAAGGGTTAGTTAAAAGTCTCTCCTAATAGTTAAAGAACTACAATATAATGGTTTGGATGCCGCTATACCAATATGTGTATACATATAAATTGTTAGTTAATGAACTTAAAACATATGATTCACAAGGGAAACGAATTTTACTACCCCATCTAAATTAATAGTCTAGCGAATCAACACTTCCGTTTGTATTTAAACGCCGCCAATTCAAAATTTTTGTAGACGTATTGAGTAGAGTATCATCTTGGGAAAATACCAAAGTTAAAGTTAAATTTGTAAACGTATTGAGTAGAGTATCATCTTGGCAAAATACCAAAGTTNCGTCCGCAATAAAAATAGTAATTTGTAAACGTATTGAGTAGAGTATCATCTTGGCAAAATACCAAAGTTAAAGTTAAATACCAAAAGCACTGCATGTGGTTTTTGTAATAAAGAAATATCCAGATTTTTAGACCACGATCACCCCGATTTTCGGGGATTATTACTATTTTTTTATTTTTTATTTGGGAACTTATATGAACCTGAAAAATCTTTTAATTCAAAAACTTGTTTCCTATAATTTTCTGGATCTAATGATGAATCAATATGATTATTCTTATAATCGAACAATGCATGTTCTCTCCATTCGTTGGAATATATTACGCGAGGTCACCGAGGGGGGAGAGGGTTAAAAATTGCAAACAGTGGGCTACATAGTATGGGTATGTTCCCTTTTCTTCAGTTTATACAAAACCAAAAGACTCAATTGACTCCAAAACAGAAAAGCCATGTTGTGTATGAAATTCAATGTAAACTTTACATTGTAAAGGCAAAGAAAACGAAGCCTGTGACAAAGTGTACATTGGAACCGGCTAGCAGAACCCGAAACAGATATAAAAAAACGAAAAGCAAACACAGCCCTAGCACAACACATAGTAACTAGTGAACACACAGCTGATTTAAAAAAAATTAAAATAATAGTCCAAGAGAAAAGGGAAAAACTAGAAATAATGGAGAAAAGAGAAAAAACAAATAATAACAAGTAAGAAAATCTAAGTTCGGGCGGAGCCGAACATTAAATACCCTTCGCAAATATTAAATAAATGTTTTTTCACCTTTCCGAAACCTACCGCTAGATGGTTAGCCGGGGTGTACCAATTTTGAGTAAATTAGCGTCCTTAAATTTCGAAATATTGCAGTTTCAAGCATTTCTGAAATTTACCGTTATATAAAAAGCGGCCGTAATTTTAGTCCGATTTCAATAATTTTCAACGTTTTGCTTTTATGTGGCAAGCACAATAAAAATACCGAGTTTGGTACAAATTGGTTGAACGGTTACCGATATATATATATGTCATCATAAGTGGGCGGTGCCACGCCCATTTTCCAAAATTTTATCATAAGCGTATTTCTTGATAAAGGATTGTTGCAAGCATCAATTTTGAATAAATTAGCTTTAATATTTACTGATTTATCGAAGATTTCGTATTTCTCCAAATAATCGTTATATGGGATGTGGGCGTGGTTATTGTCCGATTTTAAAAATTTTCGGCCATTTGGTATCCTGTACCAAGGCCAATAACTGTGCCAAGTTTGGAAGAAATCGATGCAGCGGTTGCCAAGATATACACATGTAACCATAAGTGGGCGTGGCTACGCCC
>NW_016161937.1:20684-23700 GCF_001687245.7 Rhagoletis zephyria | reverse complement strand
ACATGCTACTAGAAAACTCGCTAAAAATCGTATTTTTAACCGATTTCGTTCAAATTTTAAAAGTGAGCTATGTACCTGTTATTAAGGTTGAAATTCATAACACGTATTCATTTTATGGTAAGCAATGGTTTTGCAGAAAATGAACCCAATGGATGGCGCTGCAGCCGAAATGTATAGAAACCTCGTGTGGTTGGTCTGCTTTGGCCCTATGTTTAAGTTATACGAATTTAGTTTTCAGATGTCTAAATGAAGGATGGGGTTAAGTTTTTCTGACGCCCTCATGCACGATCATGCGGTCTTGCATCTACCCAGAAATCAGTTCATAAATTTTACCACGAATTGTAAAAGTGGTGAATTAACAAGGAAAGATCACCGTAGGTATATCAATTGCTTCATTTGAAAGATACTTAAGAGATCACACGACTCATTTAGCAATGTACCGGAAAATTTTTCATCCTGTGGGAGAGCGAGGATTCTTGGCCCTCCTATAACAGAAAACGCACTTCTGTGCTCATGAGTTTCCCTATAAGAATTTTTATTGGCATACGCATCGCACCAATGTTGAAGTTGCAAGATCATAGAAGAATATTACGCACGCTTGGCAGAGATCTCACAGGTGGAAATAAGACCAACGGTAAAGCTCATGACACCGAGAGGGATTGGTATTCCATATGGTATCACAGCGTTACTATTTTTGGCCTATGTGTGAGGAGGATACTGCGCCTTAGTGGTTTCAACTTAAATAAAAAATTTTGACTTTACAGACTAATTTTGTTTTTAAACACTCTTTTGCATTGGCTAACGCAAAATCTCTTATTTGGCGCCGCGAAGTAAGCGGGCATTGGCTAGTATTCTATGAGAAAGCAATTTTGTTAATTGTATAAGATTTGCACCGTTTATTTGATTTTCAAAAATGAGGTGTCAAATGAAAGGGATTGGGCTCTAGATATGAAATAAGTTTTTATTTTTTTAATAGGATTGCACCCTTTTTAAAAATTATTTTTAAAACTGAGGTGTCAAACGAAAGGGCTTGGCCTCTAGATATGAAATAAGGTTTTATTTTTTTAATGGGGTTTCTGCAAAACAAAAATGTTAATTTTGCCTCTGTACACGTACCCATATATAAATCTTACATGGTTTATTTCGATGCTTTTTTTCTGGAGATAAATATGCCTCCATTTTAATTATATTATATATTAGGGATGCCAGACGTCCTGGTTTAGACAAATTGTCCTGGTGTTCTGGTCCACACTTAAATTGTCCTAGATTTTTAATGAAGGTCAATGCAAAAAAAGTTAAACTTTCTGTCATTAGTAGTCGAAAATTGATAAGGAACCCTTTTTTTGACATGTTGAATATCTGGTGAGTTTACCTTTTTTCTGTTCAGTTTATTTGGTTAAAATCTTGATTTGTTTTCAGGCAAATGCCAAAAAAGTGCAAGTTTCTGATCAGATATACGGCTGAGGGGTCATACACAGGTACTACTCAGTAGATAATTTCAGGAGCTAAAATCTCATCCAAAAGGCCATTCTGAAAGTTATTCCTGTCTCCTTCATTATTTGTGTGGAGCGGAACCAATTGAAGGGCTTCTGCTTTCGCTACTCAAAAAAATAAAGCTTTCAGAAGAACTTTTGTAGAACGCCTTTTGAAGAGGTTTTTTTAGAAGTATTTCTTAATTCATAAAACTCATACTTCTTGAACGAATTTATTTAAGGTTCATATCAAATAGTTTTATATAGACTTAAAAGGCTTATTGAATCTTATTTGTAATGCTTACTAATATAAACATATACTTAAGTTTCGCGTAAATTGTAAAGGAAACACCTTTCTAGGAAGCATGAAGGGAAGCTCTTTTTTCAGTCCTTTTTGTGTAAGTCTTTTAGTATGGCTTCACCTAAGACATCCTACCGCGTTGTAGGATATGCGGAAATTTGCTAATGGTGGCAAGGCAAACACTCAAGGCCACGTTAAAGGTGCCGCCTTTTCCAAGTTACCAAGTCATCATCAAGAGAAATGTTTTCCTTTATGATAAAAAAATTCAGAACTTGAGCGTTTCATCATCATCAATCATTCAGCTCTACGGATTGTGCCACAAAACTATATGGCTTATAATATCAGAACCAAAGCAACTGTACTTATAGTACGGTTGCCAGACGTACTGATTTTATCAGTACAGTACTGATTTTTCAACTCTCGTACTGATTTTATTCATTTCTTCAATCAGTACTCTAATGTCCTGATTTTTCAAAGATTATACCGACTTGTACTGAATTCTAAATTCTGAGCATACAAATTTGTAATAGGGGTCTTCTCACCGGTACTCGGTGCTGGGTAATTTTTCCCCATGTATTTTTTTCTGTAATATTATTTTACATAAACCAAATACTTAAGGATATTTTTTAGATTTTTACATAACACTGGAATTCCTTAAACCGTAATCTAAAAAGTAAATAGAAGGAAATTTAATTATAGTTGACATATTTCAGATAATGTTTGATATGCGCAAGAAGTTAATAAAATAAAAAGAGCAATATTTTTATGGGCATATCGCCGAGTCTATGCGTATCAAATAATGGAAATATATATAATCATTCGTCTAGAACCTTATCGAAAACCTACCTGAAAATCGAAAAAGTTACCGTTTTTGAAATCGGAACTTGCCACGATTTTGAATTTCACGTATTCTAACTCGGGAACACCCCTTCAGAATAGTCTAATCGGAAATTCCATCGTTCCAGACCGATTCAGTTGAATGTGGTTCAAGGACACCGTGAAAGTTTTCGAGTGACGAAAGCTAAACTAGAAACACAAAATTTATGATATCAATTTCGTGACGAAAATTATACGCATTTTTTAACTGCCTTTCAAACGTAGGGAAAATCTTTTTTATTCATACGAATCGTTGCAAAAGTTCTGTTTTTTTTTTCATTGTGTTTCTAGCAGTAAACGGAAGTTCGCAACGTTCCGAATAAATAAAAAAAGATTTTCCGTACGTTTGAAAAGCAGTTAAAAATGC
>NW_016161937.1:12028-12740 GCF_001687245.7 Rhagoletis zephyria | reverse complement strand
AGACATGTACGAAGTGATTAGCACAGCTGCATCCTTCAACTTGTCAACTCGCGGGAAATTTCCCGATTTGCAGGGAATTTCGGTTTAAGTGGCAATCGGGGAAAGGACGATTTTTTTCGGGGAACTGGGTAGGTTATTTTAATATCTTAAAGTAACCAAATTAGACGGATATGTTAATTTTTAACCATTTGACCCTTTTTGGAGCGACATTTTTTCAAATTGAATAGCAATATCTCCACAACAAGAGTTTTCCCGGACATAAGCTATATACCAAATGAAAGCTAAGGTTTTGGGCTAGACTCGTGGAAACCTAGAATAAAATCGACTGACCAGTTTTTGAGNTTTCACAACAAGATTAACAGATATAAGCTATATACCAGATGAAAGCTAAGGTTTCGCGCTAGACCTGTGGAAACCTAGAATAAAATCGACTGACCAGTTTTTGAGAAAATGTCCGAAATCTCTATTTTCAGCAGCCCGATTTTTAGTTTTCAGGCGATAACGTTATGGCGTATTTATATTTTATAAACACAAAAGANAAAATGTCCGAAATCTCTATTTTCAGCAGCCCGATTTTTAGTTTTCAGGCGATAACGTTATGGCGTATTTAAAATTTATAAACACAAAAGACAGCGTTAGATAGCTTGTTTGAAGACCCTGCTACTGATATCCACATCAATGACATGGACTGAGTAGTGCGGCCTCAGTGGTA
>NW_016161937.1:0-3094 GCF_001687245.7 Rhagoletis zephyria | reverse complement strand
CTCGTTAGTAAGTCTATTCATGATGAAATGTCAAAGCATACTGAGCATCTTTCTCTTTGACACCATGTCTGAAATCCCACGTGATCTGTCAAATACTAATGCATGAAAATCCTAACCTCAAAAAAATCACCCGTTACAAGCAGCGCTGCGCCCAAAGCGAAATCTATGTATGTACAAGCAGTGCTGCGTTCAAAACAAACAAACAATGTTCATCGTGTATTTCGTTTGGCAACCGTTCTTTTTAATTAGTCTGTTCCAATAGCAGTCCGGTTTACAGGATTTAGTCAGAACTTACAGGAAGTCGTTCCTATTGACATAAAACCTGTAAGTGGGAACACATTTGAGAGAGTAACTGAGCAACTGTTCCTAGTCAGAAGTTACAGGATTTAGTCCGGAGTTTTTTTTCCTGTAAGTTCATGAAAAGTGTCAAACGATCAGCTGATTTACATGTGCAAACAAAAACNTGTAGTGCCAATGACATGTAAACAAACCGTCTGACGTTTTTACAGGAAATAGTGCTTTTTGCGTTCCTATGCACTTCTGCATCTGTTCTCCTTTTACTCTCATTTGAGAGCGTAAAATTGTAGTTTGACAGTTCCACAGGTTTTAGTCCGAAGTTCAAAGGAACAGACTCAATGTGTATACATCTTTGGGTCAAGGCGCATCAATTACAGGCGATAGCGATGTGCTTCTTCTTATGAGCACGCTTGTGTCAAAGTATCGTCTGTTTTGCTTTATTTACATATCCGCGTATACATACACATATACGTATATATATACCCTGCAAACAAATGCTCCCGAAATCTTTAAGAGTGTCGGCAATTTTTTACGATTCTTTTAGAAATCTGTAAAGAAAAACATATGAAGCGGTCGACAAGAACTAGCAAAGAAATTTCTGTACAATTTCTTAAAGAAAATTCTTATAAAAATTGTGAAACCTTTCAGAATTCTATGTAATCCTGGTATGCAGGGTATACATATACATACGAATATGGATAGATAAAGAAGATGTTGATGACACAAGGAGTTCATACCAACGGTAAGTTTTGTTTTAGTACGATTGCTACAACCTGTAGTTGTTGAATCATACTTTGGGTTCGGTAGGGGTAAAATTTGCGAAGCTGTAACGCATAGCCCAGCAGAAAATTTCGAAGGGCTTAGCATGTGTATTTCAGCATAAAATTTGAATTTCATTAGAACCACCCTGTGTTTACTTGCTATTGTAAATGGTTGCATACATTTAGGTATATAAATAGTAACAGGAAATGCGGTGCGATTCTTTATTACTTCCGAATAGGGATGTTGCGGATTTGGAATTTTAGACATCCGCGGATGCGAATGCGGATGCGAATATCTAACAGCTAACATCCGCGGATGCGGATGCGAATGCGGATGTCAAGTATTTAAAAAAAAAAAAAAAAACAATTAGAATCTAGCATAATGGCGAGATCGTTGTTTAAACAGCGCTTACAAGCCAAACCAGATACATATGTCATGTTGTTTCAGAATTTGGAGAACCTGTAACTTTATCAGCACTTTTCGATTTTAGTCTTTGTAATTCATTTTGAAAAATTTATGCTTATAGCGAGCTAAATAGGTGGATATGGAAAATAAATTATTAATTTTNCCACTTTTCGATTTTAGTCTTTGTAATTCATTTTGAAAAATTTAAGCTTATAGCGAGCTAAATAGGTGGATATGGAAAATAAATTATTAATTTTTAACAAAATCCTGTTTTCAAAGTCGTGGCTGACAGCCGAATCGGATCAGAATATTGTTATTTCGTTTTAAAGCACCCCGTTTTTTATAAGCATTTTAATATCAGATAGTGTCGTAAATTTTATCTAATTAAAGGTCAGACCTATAGCTTTTTAATTATTTGAGCATCGATTTAAAGAGTTATAGCTAGACGTTGATAATTTCTACTGGAAATACCTATTGAAGGAGCTTACTCTTTGACTCTAAATTGAAAAGAAGGGACAGTTTTACCACAGAAGTTTTTAGCCAAGGATCAAATATATATGCCTATGAAAAAATATTACCCAGCAAGTAAACAAAACTACTGTTTTTTAAATGTTTGTTAAAAATAAATTCCCCAAAGAGCCCCATTTGAAATTATTCAAACGAATATATCAAGGCGAATTTATATAAGGTGGTGTTGTTTCATCAGCTGTGAGTAGCGTTTGATTGTCAAAATTTGTATTTATTTAGTGAGTGAGTGAAAAGGTGAGAGTGTTTGTATTTTCTGTCGCCCTTTTTCTTTCGGGGAAAAATAGCTGAAATTTGACAGTGGCCCGCTAAAAGCAAAAACAAAATTCAAGTAATTGTTGTATTTTTTCAATCGATACCACCATATATGTATTCGCCTTGGAATATATGTAATAGGTGGCATACACGATACGTCTGACACGCGGGTCATTTGTGTACGTGTTGACTCGCCTTCGACTACACACAGTTGAATCATTCAGAGTTATGCCGGGAGTCATGTTTGTGCAACTAACACATATTTATTGTCACAAACACATATAAACCGTTAAGAATACAGTGCACACTTTCTTCTTTTGTGTCTAGAGGTTTTTTTTTTTAAGATTGGTCCAAAAAAATCATAATAAAGAAAGAAACCAAAGCAGGTATTTAAAGCACAGAAAAACAAAAATTATTAAAAGGAATATGTTCTCTTTGACGTACGTCAAGGGTCAAATAGAAGTGGGAACTTTTATGGCTGCCCATTGATAGCTCGGTTATACAGCTTAAGAAATAAAATTTTAAAGACATTTTTATCAAAGTTGATAAATATGACATTTGACCAGTTTTGTTACACAAATACTCCTACGACCACATATATACGTTTTATCGGTCCTCTTGCAAAATATTCGCATTCGCAAAAGCTCCGCATTGATTATTGCGAATGCGAAAGCGAATGTGAATGCGAATGTTAAAATTAATGCGGAAGCTCCGCGGTTGCGAATGCGAATATTCGCAACAACCCTGCTTCCGATTATGCAAACTCCGCCCATGCATAAGTTTGTATGTACATACATATACATATATGTATGAACTCATTTGGTGCAACTGGTTTTGATATTCGTAGATG
>NW_016161936.1:42934-47047 GCF_001687245.7 Rhagoletis zephyria | reverse complement strand
TTTAGCGATAATTCGGTAATATACCTTTTAGTCAACATTTTAATGTGAAATGCTGTATTTAATAAGCACACCAACTAAATATGTTTTAAATTTGTCAAATATGCAAACAGGTTCTGACTCGAGCTCGTCTTCTACTGAAACTGAATGGGCTAAATTTTTTTTTTTTAATTTTCACAATTTTTATAAATTTTCTAGAAAGTTTGAGACTTCAACTCACATGTCTTTTGTTATAGATTTAACTATATTTTTATAAAAAATTTAAATTAAGTAAGGAAAGATAAAATTTTCAAAACCTGTCAATACATTTTACTACTATTTTCCNTTATAGATTTAACTATATTTTTATAAAAAATTTAAATTAAGTAAGGAAAGATAAAATTTTCAAAACCTGTCAATACATTTTACTACTATTTTCCTGAGCATAGCTGTACATACATACGTAATACCTTTGATTTGTTTTAAAGTAATGAATTTTTATCTTGATAATGCTACATGTATTTAAAAGTCTATTGGTTATTTTTTGTTAAATTAATGCGCTATTTTATTGTTGTGGTTATGTTGTTATATTGTTAATAATAAAAAATACGCTTAAAAATGAGCTGACTTTTTTGGCTTTGTACTGATTTTTGATCCCAACTGTACTGATTATGTCACTATAATATCTGGCCACCCTATATGTGTCAGATGAAAATAGAAACATTTCTATTTCGTATGTACATACGTGCATCTGCTGATTGAATCAATTGAGTGTGCATTCTCATTTTTTTCGTTTCAAAAGTGTGATTGTTTGATTTAAAAAATTTAACAACCCTCTTGAGATTGGTTACAAATTGTAAACACAGAATATGTAGTGTGTTATGAAATGGTTGACATCCATTCACATAGAGAATGTGAATGAAAAAAAACTCAATTATGTATGATTGTACGTTTATGGGAATGCAATCTGTCATTATCTATTGTTGTATTTGTTGTATCTATTTGTTGTATCAGGGTTGAGATTTTTGTACTCAAAATGTGAAACCGGAAGATTGCCATCTCCCTTAAAATAAGTAAACAAATAAATATTTGGTGCTAAAATATTTTTCTAAGTATTTGGCCGAGCTTCTGCTCAACCTTGAGGTATGAGTTCTGTTACAAATGGAGACACCTATGTACATATTTAAGGCTCACTCAGAATACCAAATGATTTTATAAGAAGAGTTTTCAAGGCAGAAATATACTCGAAGGTTTGCCATTGCGTGCCGAAGGACGACTGCTATTTTGGTTATGATCTGACCAGATATTTAACCATGGTCCTATGGAGTGGAAGTACGCACATGTAATCACTCTGCTACGGCGTATCAAGAAAATGCAAAACCGCGTAATTGCATAAATTATTTTCTAGAGAGTAAAATCACCCATATTTCAAAATGGTTCTCTTTTTTATAAAGCAAACGTATTTCTGGGTAGTATATTTCAGGACAAATTGATAAGAATTGAGCCAATAACTTTTGTGAGCAAATCCAATTTTTGGCAAGAAATGTCAGTTACGAGGTTTTGCAGAATGACGATACGTGGTTTTGTACTTTAAACGACGATATGTAAGTATACATATTAGATTATTTGTTCCCAAAATGCATGAAAACTAGCAAACCAAGACCCCTCTTCCCACTGGTGGTTACATAATACTTGAATAGCCCCTTAATTAACATGTGCTTGGTTTATGCACGCACGGCCAGTTAAACAGGCATGTCTGAATCGATTTCCTTCATCATTCTTAGTAATTTGATGTGCATTTTTATTGTTATGTATTGCAAACAGACATTTTATGAACTAAATATGTTCTAAAATCTCTGTACACAAGTGCACTTATTTTTNTTAAAATATTGGTTCCGTACGTCATGCGGACTGCGCCCCTCGTGCGGATGGGCGGGAATGGAGGGTAAAAAACCGTTGGGATATAATGACACAACTAAAAACTTCATACATTTCACTTGAGCCAATTAAAGATTTTTTGTTTCGTAATTTAGCAATAATATGTCTTGGAACATAATTATTCCGGATTATTTGCAGTCATACTGTAAGCTTTCAAATTATGTCTTTTTCTAAAGCTGAAATTTTGAATTGTGCCTTTATTGCAGAGGACCATCGACTTATGGTAGTGTTTGGCCGAGCTACTCCTCCGATTGTGGCATGCGCCTTGATGTTGTCGCACAAAGGGGAGGGACCTACAGTTTTACGCCGACTCCTGCCGGGGCCCGACCAATATTACAATAAACATTTTCTTTTTTTATGTTGGCCGGAACTGGGCTCGAACCCTCACCCTGCGGAATGGTAGTGCGCACTTCTAACTACTACACCACAGCGATCGCTTAATTAATTTTAATCATTAATCGCGATTAACCATTTATTCGTTAATTTTTAATCATTCATAGACTAACATTTTGTCGACAATACTCGCATAAGATAGTCCCAAATTTTAACAAAAGAGAAAAGTTATTTTCTTCAAAACTTTTGAATGACGTCTTGACTGAACTTACTAATTCGGAATTTCTACTATTACTTATAGAGTAGGCTATTAATAAAGTCTGGGTAATGAAAAAAAAATTGTCTATTATATGTTCCATAAATATTAGGAGACTTTTATTGTTTAATTTATTTTTATAGGATGTACAGCAATTTTCTAAAAAGGTCTCTTAATAGATTAGTTCATGAAAATTATTCCAAACGAAAACTTAAAATTGATAAAAGTATCTTAACTAAATTTATATTAGAAGTTTTAAGTTTATCCCACTGTAAGTGTGAAATCAGTTGCTATGTGTTTCCATGATACAAAAAACCACTTGACAATTAAGCATATTGTAAAATTTCATGCTACCATAGCAAAAATTTTATTATTAATTTTTCGTTAGTTTAAAAACATTTTATTCTTAGAAACGAAAATTTTACCAAGCAAAATGTCTTTTGTTTTTTAAATAAATGAGCCTAATGCTCAATAAGTTGATAATTGTTGTTCTCATTTGCATACTTCACACCAACTCCAATATTGAACAGTGAACTATATTTTAATTTTACCCAAATACACAGAGAAAATGATTCAGGTAAAACCCATGTATTCAAACCAAATTGTAAAACAAACATTTTTGAAACAATTTTACTTCATACAAAATTCAAAATACACTACTTGTATAACATACTTTAAAACGTAATCTTCGCAAAATAAGAACGAACAGTATATCATATTTTGTCTTTCGACTGAGGAGAACATTTGAAATGAAAAAATTACGCCAAAAATGTGCCGTGAAACGTTTTAGAATATTGTTCCTACAAATTGTAGTGCGACAAAATTTCCAACCAGAAAAGTAAAACGAAACACTTTTAAAATAAAAATGAAAATTTCGTTTCAGTCAATTAAACATGAGAATGGTTTAAAACGAAAACGTTTAGTATTAGAATTTTCAAAGCTACTTATAAAACTGAACTACTTTTCATCTGTTTGCATTATTTGTCGGAAAAATTTTGTGCTGATGATTCAAGCTACATTCATACATATGTATATACATAGCAAAAGATGCGGAAATTTGATATCGTTACGCCACTTAATGAAAGGAACGTTGCTGATACGGTACCCTTTTTTGATTAGAGAAAAGCTTTGGTAAGACTTTTTTATTTATTTATTTATCATCAGTGAATACATATTTTCATACTGACTACTAAGAAACTATCTAACTACTAATTATTATTAAGGTAGCTTAAGAGGTGTAACGAAGCGTTTTCCTGTTAAGGCCCCGATGCTTCTGTTTTCTATGCTGGGGTATACTCGCCGTGCCCAGGGTCCGTTACAATAAATTTATATTGTGGGGCCTTTGCAAATAGTACTTTATTTAATTGCTGCTTATTTTCTATCACGTGGAAATTCTTAACATTACAAACATAATATCATTAACGGGACGTAAATTCCTAACGGTGCTGTTCTATCGGCGTTGCTGTATCGCCGCTCTGTCGCTGTGCGACGCCGGCGCTGCTGTATCGCCGCTCTGCCGCTTTGCGACGCCGGCGCTCTGCTTCTGTGCGACGTCGGTTCCCTGCCACCAGGCGGCGTCTGCGCTACTGTGTCGGCGCTCTGCTAGTATG
>NW_016161936.1:0-42840 GCF_001687245.7 Rhagoletis zephyria | reverse complement strand
AAAACGCCCTATCTCAGAAAACTTTTCAAGAACGCCCTATTTCAGAATTTGGTTCAAAAACGTCCTATCTCAACTGAAAATACATATATTGAAAAAATGTTGAGATAGGGCGTTTTTGAACCGAATTATAAAATAGGATGTTCTTGTAAAGTTTTCAGAGATTGCGCATTTTTCAATCAATTTCTGAAATAGGCCGTTTTTGAAGACTTCTGAGTTAGGGAGATTTCGAACTGGCTGCCGGGATAGGTCGGTCTCCCACTCACTGTATTGTAAATACAATATAAATTGCTATTTATTTTTCGTTCATATCCAACAAAATAATACAAATAAAAAAAATAAAAGTGTTTAAAGTCATGTGTCGCTATGCATCGTTATTTTTCGGATCGGATTTTGCGTGAAAAACGCATAACGCAAAAGGTATGCAACAAAAAAACGCCGGAAAATCACTTTCACTTTTTTGCATATAAAAGGATGAAAGATTATCGATATAAGTAGGTATCGATACTTTCGGTTTACTCATACAAGTAGTATCGAAATAACGATTTGAGTAAACTCATTTAAGTAGGTATCGATAATTTGATGGTATCGGAACGTCAGCACTCACACCCACAGGGATGGTTTATGGAAGCAGGAGAAAAGGGTAAGAATTCAATCACACTTCCTAAAATGGGAGCTAAATTCCATAAAAAGATGTGAATGGTGGTATTTTATAGTGAATGGTGGTATTTTAAAACAAAAACGAATTTGATTTAATTATTTAATTTAAACAACCTTATTTACATTGAATACAACCCCTGATTGTTATTAAAAATAAATATTTCTATGTATATACCAAACTTGCGTACGTCAGACGGCGCATAACTCGAAAATGGATGGTCCGCTTTGAGCTGTTTTTTGTTGTATTTGTTTGCCGCATGATGGATATGAAGAAGCTATTTGTTTATGGAAAACTTATGCAATATTTATTTAAAAAATTACGACAAATAAAAAAATTTGGAGCTTACATTTCTTTCGCGGTTAGGGATCGATTGCTTCGAATATGGTAATTCGAGTTCTTTGATGTCGCACTTTTAATGTATTGGGGAGATAATGCCACAGGCAGAATATTAAACATTGGCTTACGCAGCCGCAATTGGCGATTCGTGGCGGACAAACTCAGGAAGAATATAAAGAACACGCAGCTACTGAACGACTGAGACAGGGAACGTGGTCTACATCGTCAAATGGGAAGTGCCATAAGTGTGCAATTACATCGCGCCATTGACTAAACCGAGCTGTCGTGTGACGATTGGGCCTATGGATACGGTTTGGCAATATTATATTGCGTCAAAGTCTCATTCGGTGACACCATTAGAACCATTGGGCGCTTTACTTTACAGCGACTTGGCAGAATCAAGAGGTCTCTACCAGAGTTGTGAAAAATGCATTAAATTTTTTAATGCATAGCATTTTAATGTAAATGCAAAAAACTAATGCATTAATTTTTGATATGTAATGTAAATGAAAACTTCAATGCATTAATTTCGAAGAAATAATGCTAATGATTTTTTTTTTCGTATTAACATTAAAATGTTAAATGAATGCTATTGCAATAATTTATTGCATTAAAATTATAACAAGCATTAAAAACCCATTAACTAATTTTATTTTGAAGTAAAAATTCTTTGCTGACGTTGAGGGTAGCATTTTAAGGTCAAAAAAGATAGTGACGGACGTTAAGGCTGGCTTTCACTATGTCAAGTTCAATTGCATTTGTCGTTAAATAGGTAAAAACACATTGTCTAATGGAACTAAAAAACGGTTTATTGATTGATTTAGATCAGAGTAGGTCCTCAGTCGTGTACATGCGCTGCCAAATTGGCAAATCGGTATTCATCAAAAATCATCATAAAAATCTACAAAAGCGCCCTAAGTTGCATGCACATTGGCTTTTATTTTCATAAAACATCTAACAACGTTTAGAAGAATTTTTCTACAAATACACATAATATAATGAAGCTGAAAAAACTACCAGTAAGTATTCCAAGTCCTTCCAAAAAAAGGTTATTATACAACCAAAAGTTACAACCAAAAAGGAGTTATTATATTTCATTAGAAAAAAATTTTATGGTTTTTAATAATGCAAACGAGCAAAAGTATTAAACATTTTAGTGCATTAAAATTTTTCAAGTAGCATTAGCTTGGATAATTTATTGAAAAAACAATTTCATTAGCATTACATTTTTCAGAATTAATGCATTGAAGTTTTCATTTGCATTATATTTCAAAAATTAATGCATTAATTTTTTACATTAACATTATTGCTTTAAATACTATTAATTCATTGAAAAATTAATGCATTTTTCACAACTCTGGTCTCTACGAATATCGACACATATATTTCGGCATTTAAGAGAATTTCGTCTCTTTAACCTACATTGAATTTCTGTAGTCCAACGATTCTTATCCATTTTGTCTAGTTATCGCCAGCGAATGAAGAACAAAAATTTCTTCAAATTTAAAAGGTAAAAATTTCACTTCTAAAAATTTAAAAATGTTCTTAAAACTTGCAAAGAAATTTGGAAAAGAAATATCACTGTTTTTGTTTTCGGGAGTAGGGTGGGAGTGTCATTGAAAAAATTAGAGCGAGAGAAAGTTTTTCTTACAAAACCTTTCATTGTGGAATCATGTTTCGTACCTTTAATTTTTTGAATTTGTAGCCAACTATCTGGCGATTTTGCCCACTCCTTCCACTGCGTTTCAGCATTTGAATTTACTAAATATATAAGACACATTTAAGCACGAATCACAGTCCCCAGTCATAAATTTAACACGAGTATTTACATTACAACAATTTCATGCAATAATTGAGCAGAAGATTTGAGAGAGGAATTCCAAGTATCTTCCAAAGCAACGACCAGAAAACCAATATTGGCACGGTGAATACAAACACATACATTGTGTGGCATTTCAAACTGAAATCTTAATTCGTAAAGTTTGCTCTTCCGTATTTCTTCTGGATTTTTTTGTTTGAAAACCTCAAACACTTCAGATGCAGTCATAACTAAATGTTTATTAGCAATCGTGGTTATGGCGTTTTCGGCATTTTTAATACGAAGTACATTTTTTAACCGACTTCCAAAAAAGGAGGAGGTTATCAGTTCGTCGGAATATATATATATATATTTTTTTTTTTATGTATGTTACCGCATAACTTTGGACCACGTCAACCGATTTCGAAAGGGCATCGGAAAGGTAGTGTATGAGAGGTGGTCCCATACTAATCTGGTTAAGATCCGATCGGTTGATCATGAGATATGTATATATATTTTTTTTTTTATATGAGAGTTGAAGCCGTTTTTTTTGCTAAAATTACTTGTTCGATTAGGTGTTTAACCAGTTGAACATCTTTTTCGGGTAGAGTATCGGATCTTTTGCTTAGGTTCGATAGTGACTTTTTATTGATGAGTTGCGGCAGACAATTCTCTTTAACCAGCTCCAAAACAACCGCCTGACGTTTGTCGGGGCTTGTAGGTAAAGCTCTATTGGTTTTGTTCACAGCCTTTCCCAGAGTTTTCTTGCACTTGTATGTGCCTAGAGGAGAAATATTCTCACTTCCTTTCTTTGCTTCCTTTTTTATCCCTGCTTCGACGCTGCCGGTTTCGATCAGCTTGCCGCTTCTCCGCTAATTTCCGTTTGTTGTTAAATATAACTTATTTCTTTTTCTGTCTCCGTGCTTTTCCCACTTATTTTTAATTTTTCTGGGTCACTTTTCAAGGTTTCTCTACTCTTCATCTTTCTTGAAGCACTGTCCATCCTGAAGAAATGAATTTCAAAAACTTGTAGACAGATCTGTGTAAGTGTGGAATCATTTTCCATTTTAAATCATCAATTTTTTTCTATTCAGTTTTCATTACTTATTCCTCGCTTAAGATTGAGGTTTATAATATTTAAATATTCCATTCACTCAAAGCAGTTATGAATTCACACATCAAGATATTCATAGCAAGATTGAAAAAACTAATGCCAAATCAAAAAAGGTTTAACACTGAATGAAATGAATGTATAGAAAAGGCTGCAATCTTTTATGTGTGCGCACTCTTTAATTCAGTACCAATCATTCAATATAATTAGTTCAAAGACACCCTGGTAAACAACTTTTTGATAAAAAGGCAGATTTTTGACAATTGCTCAATTGTAAAAATTCGAAGCGGCGCTACCCAATTTAAGTTTTTTGGTAGAGGGGAGTTTATATCATAAGTTTGGGATTATATATCAAACAGTTGTATTAACATTAACGTTTTAAAAATAATTCATATCTTATCTTGAAAATGTTTAAAATTTACATTAGATTCGATAACTACTTCGCATAAGCTTTACATTTCAATTGATAAAATTTTAGTGGAAATATTTTAAAAATCTTAGTGTCCTTAATAAAAGAAAAACAGCTCATCATAAAAATTGTATCGCCGTTCGGCGTTGGCGTAAGACTGTAGGTCCCTCCCATTTGTGTGACAACAAAGGCGCACGCTACAAATCGGAGGAGAAGCAAAAGTGCAATTAGCAAAAGTGTCAGCGCGAAAATAAGATTATTATAAATAAATTTAGTTTCAAACAGGTCGCAACCCTCTTCAAACACCTCAAAAGTATTCCCAATATTATTCAGTTGTATTCACATGAGCCCGTAATTACCATTTTTTACTAGAATTTTCCAGATTTTACCGGAAATCGTACTTGGTTTTCTGGCAACGGAGAGGACAAACCAGAGAGTAAGTAAGGTTATCTCATTGTCAGAAGCTACCAGTTTTAGTCCGAAGATTTTTTGGTGGTAAATTCTGGTAAATGTGTCTAAAGATCAGATGTAGTGTGTTTGACAACCAAATTGCCAACCAAAGAGAAGTGCACTCTGCTTATGCATGTTGAAAAGTAAATAATTACTTATTTGAGTGGATGCTAATGAATTTTGGTTCAATCACAAAACGCCTAAAAAGGTATTAACCGTTATTTTACGTTTAAAAACTTTAATATTTTAACATATTACCACCCTATACCCTACACCCTATATATGCTTGACCGTTGAACTAAATCGTTGTTTATTTGGATAAAATTAAAATATATTTTACTGTTCAATATTGGAGTTGGTGTGAAACAAAAATTAATAATTTATTGTTAGTATGCAAATGAGAACTACAATTATGAGCAAAGGCAGTTAGGCTTGCTGAAGTTTCTAATCTAAGAAGAAAATGTTTTTAAACCAACAAATATTGCGTATGGTAGCATGAAATGTCACAATCTTCTTAGTTGTCAGGTTGTTGATATTGCGACGAAAAAGTGACAATGGAACTACCTCCTTTTTATTACAAGCTTTTATTTAACTTGGTCATCCCGCGGAAATCGCGGAAATTTCGAATCGATTTTAAACTAACTTCCCGACAAGTTAGAGACTTGAAATTTTCAGCATAGTTCCAATCACGATGACAATGCAATTTAATATATAAATGAATTCCCCATATGGTCCAGGGGTCTTGATTCAAAGGCGGTCAAAAAATATTAAGATTTATGGCTAACAGAGCGTAATTTGCCAAAGAACGTAAAACCACTATAAAATTGTTAAAGCTGCCGGCGATAGTGTAGCAAAGCTATTTGTGGCAAATTCTAGATATCAGCCTAGTCTAGATATACACCTCGTTGTAGGCATCATATCAAGGAGATACAATTAGAAGACTCCAGATGTCGCCCCGCTAGAAGAAGTTAAATATTGCGCCTAAATATATGCCATGCTACAGCGGAAATGGACGACACGCCATTTCTTTAAATAAAATTAACTGCTGCTATATGTACATATGTATGTTTATACAAACCGTAAGCAAACAACATTTTGCTTGCCAAGTCTTCTGTTCTCTTTCATTGCAAGTTGAATTATTTTAATATCTATTGCAAAATTTTGTACATAAAATAAAATAACACTTTTTAATATACAACGCTTTTATAAATGGACTAAAAATTATAAAATAAAATAATGTAAAAAAAATATTTTTTAAAAACAAGCTTTTATTTAACATGTACAATCAAAGGAATAAAATAAAGTAGTGTAACAAAAGATTTTTTAGCAAGAAAATTTTGTCAAAACTGCACTAAAATGAATAAAATAAAATAAGTTAAGGTCTCGTTAAAGTTACTAAACTCCAGATGTCGCCCCGCCAGAAGAAGTTAAATATTGCGCCTAAATATATGCCATGCTACAGCGGAAATGGACGACACGCCATTTCTTTAAATAAAATTAACTGCTGCTATATGTACATATGTATGTTTATACAAAACGTAAGCAAACAACATTTTGCTTGCCAAGTCTTCTGTTCTCTTTCATTGCAAGTTGAATTATTTTAATATCTATTGCAAAATTTTTTACATAAAATAAAATACCACTTTTTAATATACAACGATTTTATAAATGGACTAAAAATTATAAAATAAAATACTGTAAAAAAAATATTTTTTAAAAACAAGCTTTTTGACCGTACAATCAAAGGAATAAAATGAAGAAGTGTAACAAAAGATTTTTTATCAAGAAAATTTTGTCAAAAATGCACTAAAATGAATAAAATAAAATAAGTTAAGGTCTCGTTAAAGTTACCAAAAGCCATTTAGTGAAAGGAGTTATTCAAACTTTAATGAAAATTACTGACAATTTGTACTAATTTACTTCGTTTTTAAAAAAAGCTTGTCGGCGAATTCAGCGTACATGCATAATTGGTTAGGTATGTGTGTATATGTATGTATGCAGATGTTTAAATGCCGGTTTTCTATTCACGCGACAAGCTTTTTTAAAAACCAAGTAAATTAGTACAAATTGTTAGTAATTTTCATTAGAGTTTCAATAACTCCTTTCACTAAATGGCTTTTAGTAACTTTAACGAGACCTTAACTTATTTTATTTTATTAATTTTAGTGCAGTTTTGACAAAATTTTCTTGATAAAAAATCTTTTTTACACTTCTTCATTTTATTCCTTTGATTGTACGGTTAAATAAAAGCTTGTTTTTAAAAAATATTTTTTTACATTATTTTATTTTTATTATTATTACCTTCCTTTTATTAACTCGGGATGTAACTATGTAATATTGATGCGCCTAAAAGATGCAGCGATTTCTATTCTCACGTTACATACCTGATGACAGTACGAATGGTAACTATAATTGGGAGGGATTGTTAAAAAAATCCCGAAGTATAAACTACTGAAAATGGCGAAAATTCAGGATCTAAAGATTGAAGAACTCAAGCAGGAGTTGGAGAAACGAAATTTAGCAACCTCCGGAAGAAAAGTGGAGTTGCTATCACGGTTGCGAGAGGCTATGGAAAAGGAAGGCATCGACGTTGACAAATACGACTTCCATCGTGAAGATGACGAGGCATCCTTGAAGGACAAAGACAAGGAAGAGGTTGCTGGTTCATCGAATGATGTGGAGCAGAAATCAGCGAAGCTTGAAGAGCAGGGAAAGGCCCCTTGTGCGTCAACGGCTATAGACGTGAACATGTTATTGGGTGCCATGTCACAGATGTCATCTCAGATGCAAACACAGTTGTCAGATATTTCGTCGCAGCTACAGGCACAGAAGACACACTTATTACAGTTGCTGGAAGTCCAGGATGCAAAGATTACACAACTGCAGGAGAATTTGGCTAGAGATAACGAACAAATCAAGGATAGACAGGATAAACTCGAGGCTAAGGTAGAACAGTTTGAAGGTCGCCTCCGAGATTTGCAGATGAATCGTCCAGCTACTTCGACAAGTGCTCCCAAGGTAAAGACTCCATACTTTGACGGCACGATTCCTTTCCAAGTCTTTAAGCTCCAGTTCGAGAAGACAGCTACAACAAATCGTTGGAGCATGGCGGATAAATCCGCTGCTCTGTTCGTGGTATTAAAAGGACCTGCAGCGGAAATCTTGCAGACTATTCCCGACTGTGATAGGAACAATTACGATGCCTTAATGGGTGCAGTGGAAAGACGTTATGGTAACGAGCACAGGAGAAGACAGATTTAACAGATGGAGCTGGAGAATCGCTGCCAGAAATCCAACGAGACTTTACAGGAATTCGCCTCTGAGATTGAAAGGTTGGCTCATTTGGCAATTAGAGACGCATCTGTTGTGCATCTTGAAAGGGTAAAAATCCAGAAGTTCATCAACGGAATGCGGGACATGTATACCAAGCGAGAGACGTACGCGAATCCAAAGGCAACATTTGCTGAAACCGTCTCATATACTCAGACACGTGAAACGGCAGCACTCCTAAGTAAACCAGCCTACAAAGCCCATCGAGTGGAAGTGGAAACACCGGACGAGACAAATGAAATACTGAAGAAGCTAATCCAACTGCTGGGCGAGAAAAAGCATGGATCTGGCAAATGTTTTAAATGTGGAAAGCCAGGCGACTTCGCCCGCGATTGCAGTGTAAGTTCCAATGGGCTCAACCATTCAGCAGGACGCAAACGCAGGGCTGAGGGAGACGAATCCAACTCCAATCAGTCGTAAAACTAAAACGAGCCAGCAGTAAGGGGCATACGCTGGCTCACGCAATTGAAGGCCCCACACTCTCCGTCTCGCGAATTGGCAGAAGAGCGAACAACGTTACTGTTGGTGGATATGTGGATGGACATGAGCGAGTATTAACTGTGGATACGGGTGCATCACATTCCATCATTCGATCTGATTTGGTCACTAAATAAGTAAGACCATTACCGGGAGCAAGGCTGAGGACTGCAACTGGTGAGGACACCCAAGTTGTAGGAGAGGTAACGTGCAAAGTCGCAATAGGGAATGTGACGGTGTTATACATGTTCATAGTCGCGGCGATTATGGATGAAGTCATCATTGAATTACACTTTTTATTTGATCAAGGTATTGAGATCGACATGAAGAACAGGATCATGAAGTAAAATAACATGGTAGTGCCCCTTAGGTTTGGGTATGATGGTCCGTACAGCAGCAAGCGAGTGATCCTAGAGGAAAGCGAGCAGATTCCACCGAAGTCAGAAGCAGTTGTGTGGACGAAGATTGATGGAGATTGTGGGTTTTTGAAGCAACACAAAATTCTACACCGGACGTACTTATTGGTAAAACTGGCTAAGACGCAAAAAGATGGACGCATCCCAGTTCGAGTGCTCAATGAGTTCAAATCACTAGTCAAACTCCGAAGAGAAACTGCACTGGGGAAATGTCGAGAGGTAGAGGCAGTCTTCAACTGCAAAAAATTACCTGAAAGCGATTCCATTGGCGAGAATGACATTGCGGAAGACATTAATGCATGGACGGAAGCGTTGGAAGAAAAATACCAGCACAAGGCTAAGGAACTTCTCCGCAGATACTCCAACATATTCGACAAGGATGGCGACAAACCAGGCAGGACTAACGTTGTGAAACATCCCATTGATACTGGCGATGTAAGGCCAATCCGTCAAGCTCCTCGGAAAGTTCCACTTGCCAAACGTGAAACTGTTAGCAAAATAATAAAATAAATGAGCGAGAGTGGTGTGATTGAACCATCAGCGTATCCATGGAGTTCACCGGTATTACTTGTGAAGAAGAAGGATGGTCAAATGCGGATCTGCGTAGACTACCGGAAACTAAACGATGTAACGAAAAAGGACAGCTGTCCTCTTCCCAGGATCGATGACACTCTGGACTCGTTGACTGGAACAAAGTGGTTCTCAACACTCGACCTTAAGAGCGGTTATTGGGCAGTGGAGGTAAGTGACGAGGACAAGGAGAAGACAGCTTTCAGCGTTGGAGACGGTCTGTGGCAATTCACGGTGATACCCTTTGGATTATGCAAGGCTCCTGCCACTTTTGAACGACTTATGGACCATGTGCTCAAAGGACTGCATTGGAAAACATGTTTGGTGTATCTAGACGACATTATCGTACTGGGTAAAAGCTTTGAGGAACACCTGAACAATTTGGAAGAAGTTTTCCAGAAGATAGCTGGCGCTGGTCTGAAGCTAAGTCCTAAAAAGTGCTCACTGTTCAGGAAGGAGGTGAACTACTTAGGGCACAAGGTGACAACGGAGGGCATCTGTACTGCGAAGGAAAAGATAGAAGCAGTAAAGGATTGGCCAAGACCTAGGAACCTGCACGAACTACGAAGTTTTCTTGGGCTATGCACCTACTACCGCCGATTTGTTCCGAATTTCGCCAGCGTTGCTAATAGCCTCCACGAGCTCACTAGGAAAAATAGAGCCTTCGAGTGGAACAAGGAGCAGGAGGAGGCTTTCCAGACTCTGAAGGAACGACTATGTACTGCACCTATGCTAGCGTATCCCGTTCCAGGTGCAACGTTTATTTTGGATACGGATGCTAGTGGTTATGCCATAGGAGGCGTACTGTCGCAGGTAATTGATGGGCAGGAGAAGGTAGTTGCCTACTATAGCCGGTCGATTGGAAAACCAGAGAGGAACTACTGCGTAACTCGGAGAGAACTACTAGCGTTGGTGGAGTGCGTCAAACATTTCCACAAGTACCTCTATGGGCAACGTTTCCGAGTTCGAACGGACCATGCAGCGCTGAAGTGGCTACTACAGTTTAAGAATCCAGAAGGACAGCTAGCTCGGTGGATTGAGAGACTGGAAAGTTATGACTTCGCTATTGAGCCCCGCAAGGGAAGTGTCCACGGTAATGCTGATGCCATGTCCCGCCGACGATGTACCCTGGAATGTAAATACTGCTCAAAAGCTGAGGGCAAAGAGGACATTATAGACGTCCGTGGAAGGAAGAACAGCAACGAAAGTGTCAGCAGGAAGATCCAGATCTGGATTTTGATGCATGGACTGGAGGTGGACAGAAGGCCAACTAAGGAGCAAATGGCAGCGGAAAACCCTATCGCAAAGGCGTACTGGGCACAATGGAACAGCTTAAAATTAATATGGGTATGGGAAAGCGAAGTCGGCCAGTGCTCCCGCAACCTGATAGTAGTTCCAAGGGTAAGAATTCCGGAGGTACTCAAGGAATTCCACAATGGTCCTAGTGGAGGGCACCTAGGAATCATGAAGACCCTGGAGAAGGTTAAGCAGAGGTTCTATGGGGTTGGTTGTCGGCAATCGGTCGCAGAGTGGATTGCGCGGAGTGTATTGCAGCTAAAGGGCCGAAATCCAGAACTCATAGCCAGATGAAGCAGTATAACTCAGGTGCACCTTTCGAGCGTATTGCCATGGATGTAGCCGGTCCATTTTCTATCACCGCACAGGGAAACAAATACGTCCTTGTAGTTATGGACTACTTTAGCAAATGGACGGAAGTATACAGTAGCGGAGGTATTCACCTACAATTGGGTTGGGAGATACGGTGTACCTATAGAGCTGCACTCTGAGCAGGGAAGAAATTTTGAATCGGCGGTGTTCCAAGAGATGTGCCAGATACTGGTTATCCGGAAAACTCGAACAACGGCTCTTCATCCCCAATCAGATGGCTTGGTGGAACGGTTCAACGGATCCCTGGAAGAGCATTTGCGGAAGGTCGTGGACAAAAATGAGAAAGATTGCGATGTTCGCATACCCTTGCCCCTGATGGGATACCGGTCAGCAGTGCATGAAACAACGGGTAAAACTCCTGCAAGGGTAATCTTCGGCAGTGAGCTCCGTTTGCCTAGTGACCTGAAGTTTGGAGTAACTGGCGATGCGAGGAGGATTGGGAAAGATACGTCCAACATCCTGGAAGAGGAGCTGAGAGAGATACATGCTCTTGTAAGACAGCGCACTCAAATTATGAGTAACAAGATGAAGGCCAGGTATGACAAGGCAATGAACTCCGAGGGTTTCCAAGAGGGAGACTTAGTGTTGCTGTACCCTCCACAACGGAAGAAAGGTTTGTCCCCAAAACTACAATGCAACTGTGAAGGTCCATATAAGGTCGTCAAATGGCTGAATGACGTAGTGTATCGAATCCAGACCGTTGGGAGACCAAGAAACAAGATGAAGGTGGTCCACTTGGAAAGGCTTACATCGTTTGGCACAGCAGGTGTGTCTGATCGGGACGATCAGACTTAGGTAGAGGGCAGTGTGGCGAATGCTGCGGCAATACAAAGCGAACAACGAGAAATAGGCAGAATGTTCGAGGAATGACGTAGACTGTTCCACAAAGAGAAACGTCAAGTTGGATGAACACTGCGAACAGCGAGAGAAAGAGAATGAACTTCAGAACGTTCGAGAGTTGCCATGAGTGCGAGCGCAGGTATAAAGGAGCCACGGCACAGCGGAGTTGAGTTAGTTACAAGTGAGTTGCGAATAAGTAAGCTATAAGTTTAATTGTGTTAACAAGTTTTGTAAAGCGTTGTAATTGCTTTAACGAGTATTGTAAAGTGTTTTTACGGTATTAGCAAGTATTGTAAATTGTTTGTTGTACAATAAAGTTAATTGTACTACAATTTGGTCATCGTGAGCATTTATTTAACAATCCAGCGATACGCGCCGTAGGATATTTGGGAAATCCCACAACCAAATCTAATTTTTGCCACAATGACGATTCAGGCAGTTTTGCAATTGGTCGATGAGCGGTTTTGCAAAAACATCGACGATATGTATATCTGTACATATGAAAATATGTGCGCCCTTAAGATGAATGCACAGTAAATTGAAATTTTGTAACGTTGCTAGAGCACTTTTCAGATTTATGTCTTTAACACCAAATTATTTGATTAAAAAATTTTTACTTAGAACGCTGAAACCGAATCGCAAACGCACTACAGAGAGTTTCACGCTGTCAAACGACAAAAATTAATTAAGGGCCGTTCAATATCCGGTTAACACAAACTGGTGGTAAAATGTCGATATTGACTTTTAACTGGGACGTAGTGACAACTAGACAGACTAGACGGCCCTAAGGGTTATTTTAGCCATCTCTGGTTAACACTAACCTCCATTTAAACATCGTTATCGACGTCACCTACTCTCTGTTATATGCATAACAGTAGCGCTCTAGCTTTTATAAAGATTTTATCTTGTTGCTTTAAATAGAAAAATTCTTTAAATATAAATTCGATCTTAAACTGAAGCATTTTCACCTAAGGTAATCCTTTTCACCACTTCAGATAGGTTATTAATTAAAAACAGTATTCAGAAGAAGAACATCGTACTAACTGAAATTTTTTCGCCTGTGGCTTATTAGAAGTATGTACACTTTTTAGATGCATGTGCATTTGCGTGCCTTTTATCGTATCTCGGTATTTCACTAACTCCCTGTGTGAGGAAACCAAATAATTCCCACAGCTGAAGCTAATTTCCGGTATTTCTCTTACTAGCGCCTGAAACTATACGTATTATTTAACAAATTTATAGCGTTTTTACGTTCTTTGACAAATTACGCTTTGTTAGCCATGAATTTTACTGTGTTTTGACCGCCTTTGTATCAAGACCCCTGGACCTTCTAGGAAATTAATTTATATTTTATATTGCATTGTCATCGTGATTGGAACTATGCTGAAAAAGTTAGTTTAAAGTCGATTGGAAATTTCCGACGGATGGCCAAGTTAACTAAAAAAAATGGGTTGGCTTTCCAATAAGGGCGGTCGTTAAAAAGATGGTGATCGAATTGGGAGTGGCCATGACATCTCCAACGACCTTTTTCGAGAGGGAATGCACCGCCATTGATAAAAATATTACTCCCGACCACCTAGGCCCCCTATGGTTCCCTTGGGACCCCTTAGAAAAATTCACAGGACAATATTTATATCCTTGATAACAGAAGAGGTGCCTGCCCCTCTTCTCCGGCAACACAGAAAGGAGATTTCTACTTAGTAAGGGTTATAATCCTTAAGCGCGCCCGAAGGCCGCCTACGCAGGAAGGAATTCTACGCAAAAATACTGTGGATACCCAAGCCGGAGTTATATCCACAAGAAATGTTATACAATTTTGACAAAAGAAGAGGGATTCCTCCTCTCTTCTTCGGCAACACAGAAAGGAGAATTCTACATAGTAAGGGTTATAATCCTNCCGGCAACACAGAAAGGAGATTTCTACTTAGTAAGGGTTATAATCCCTAACCGCGGCCGTAGGCCGTCTATGCCGAAAGGAGTCAAGTACAAAAATACTGTGGATACCCAAGCCGGAGTTATATCCACAAGAAATGTTATACAATTTTGACAAAAGAAGAGGGATTCCTCCTCTCTTCTTCGGCAACACAGAAAGGAGAATTCTACATAGTAAGGGTTATAATCCTTAAGCGCGCCCGAAGGCCGCCTACGCAGGAAGGAATTCTACGCAAAAATACTGTGGACGCAGGTGAAGATTGTGATTTTTGGCGATTTTCTTAGGGATACCAATAGGGCGCCTAGGTTGTCGGGGGTTGCATTTTTGTCAATGGCGATTCATGCCCTCTCCAAAAAAGGGGTTGGAGGTGCCACGCCCACTCCCCCTTCGCTAAGAGCCTTAATTTAATATTTTTCTGATTTTTATACCCGAGCGCCCTGCACTTACCTGACTACAACCATGCTTATACCTTTTCCCTATCATACTTAACTTTGCTTACTAAGTAGAGTTTGCCACATTATGAATGGCAAAGTACAGGGCGTAAAATAATAACTGTCGCACAGGTTTTTTGAAAAATAAAAGGGTCCTTTACAGATTTTGCGAAAAAAATGATTTTTTGTTAACTTTGTAAATATTTTACTTTAATTTTATTAACAAGTTTTAAAATTTGTATCCTTATTTGCATTTGCCACCCAGAAAATAACTGTATAGGGTTGGACGAATGAATACCCTCCTAGTCACCAGTTCCGAGTCCTTTCGATTTTTGAGTAGGAGGATTTATGTTAACAAAAGACGGAGTATAAAGGACCCAAATGGGGGACATTAGCCTATGCCTAGGCCCTATGGTTACAGAAGATATGTAATAAAGTAACCGAGCAAGACTTGCGTGCCGCTTGCGCTTTTCTCCCAAACCCGCTGGTAAACCCAAATGAAGGTTAAAATTTAAAAACTAATTAATAAAATTTAAATAAAATCTGTGGAAAGTTAACAATAAACTACTTTTTTTACTTGCGCTTTTTTCTCAAAGTGTTTACCGCCGGTAAACCCAAATAAAAGTAAAAATTTAAAAACTAGTTAATAAAGTTTATGTAAAACCTGTGGATAATTAACAATAAACTACTTTTCTCGCAAAGTCTATAAAGGTCCCTTTTATTTAAAAAAAAAACTGTGCAACAATTATTATTTTACAACCTGTATATGATAAAATATTTATATGTAGCTGGAAAAAGGAGTACAAAAGAAGTACAAAACTAATAAATGAGGACATTTCCAGATATTTTTATTTGGGAGTACAAGGGAGTACATGGCAATAAAAAGGAGTACGTTTACTCCCAAAAGCAGTACGTCTGGCAACCCTAGTTTTGATTAATATTACATAAACTGGAAACTGTTAAAAATTTGTGCTCATATGGAATAGTAGCTTATTTCGAAAGGCTGGCTTTAGTATAATGTTGCATTCGCGGCATACGATTGCGAATGACTTACTGGAACCGAGCCGTTGAAGAAATGTTGGCAAATAAACGTGCAAGAAATAGTTCCGATACTAGCAAGTTAATATTCTTATTAAGTCCCATCAAAAAATTCCTTCTCGTATAATAAATGTAATAATTATGAATGTATAATAAATAAAAAATAATAAAGTGTCGTAGAATTAAGGGAATGCCGCATTATAGTAAAGCCAGCCTATCGATATAAGCTACTATTCTACTACCGCTTGTGTACACAGATTGAGTTACCAAAATGTCTGTTAGCAACAGATAATAATAAAAATGCACATTAAATTGCTAAGAATGATGAAGGAAATCGATTCAGATATGCCTGCTTAACTTACGGTGACCATCCATCCTTTATTTTAAAGGACAGTCCTTTATTTTAGGACGCCTTTTGTCCTTTATTTCTTGAACTGTCATTTAAATCAGCTCTGCATTTTTGAGAGGTAAATTTTTAAACATAGAATATGAAAAATAAAAATGTCCCTTATAAAATAGAATGAAAGNATGCACATTAAATTGCTAAGAATGATGAAGGAAATCGATTCAGATATGCCTGCTTAACTTACGGTGACCATCCATCCTTTATTTTAAAGGACAGTCCTTTATTTTAGGACGCCTTTTGTCCTTTATTTCTTGAACTGTCATTTAAATCAGCTCTGCATTTTTGAGAGGTAAATTTTTAAACACAGAATATGAAAAATAAAAATGTCCCTTATAAAATATAATGAAAACCTTCGTCAGCTTGTTTCGCATCCCACTTACGGGCTTTTATTTAATCGGTAATCTTTGTACAATCTATAAAGCACAGGGAAAGTTGTGCCCAGGAACGTGATGCACGCTGAGTTTCCAGTTCCACTGAAGGAGAACAATAAACCCCCTATCGCTCAGTGGCTCAAAACTGGCATTTAGTGTTCGTAATTCACTGGAGCCTTCATTTTTTGTCACTTAATTTGATCATTTTTTTTTTATGAAAGCTTATAATATTTGCAAGAGACCAGTTGGGCCTGATTTGTAAATTTTTATTTGGTTGTATTAAATTTTTTAGTGAAAAATGCAGAAAAAGTGGCAATTTTAAAGAAAATGTATTCTCCTGTTCCAGTTAATAAATATTGCATAACAAAGACTAGTTGAAAACAATTGTATGGTTCTCCCAAAACGAAAGAATTACAAACAAACAAAAAAAATGTTATAAAAAAATGTTCACCAAAGTATTTTTTTTTAGTAAAAATTGGTTGAAAAATATGAACATTAAATTCCAATTTTGAACCACTGTGTCCTGGCTTCGGCGTGCAGTATGAATTATGGTAAACGCATTTTGGCAGCAAAGGATGGCGAAGTCCTGGAAAACGATTTGGCTTCATTTTTCGGAGTCGGTTAATTAACTGGTAAATATCTGATTTAAATTACGATATGGGTAAGGTACTTTTATCATACAAGTTGTATGTACGTATTCCCAACTCATTTTAAAAAATAATGCCTTTATTTTACATTGGTTAATATGGTCACCGTAGCTTAACTGGCCATGCGTGCACAAAACAAGCAAAAGGTCATTAAGCGGCTATTCAGTTATTATGTAACAACCAGTGGGAAGCGGGGGTCTTTGGTTTGCTTATTTCTGATGATAAGGGGCAACATTTCTTCATATAAAACATTAATTACACACGCACAATTTTTGCCTGCGGTTTCGCACACAATTGAACACTACACTTCACCCTTGTTTCGAATTTCTGAAAACGTTTTTTAAGCTATTTAGTGGTTTAATACTTCTTGGAGGCGCTTGGTATTGTAAAAAAATATGCGCAATTCGATCCCTAACTATATTTTTTTGTAAAGAACGCCCGTTTGCTTTATATTTGTAAAATTACAATTATTATTTTTATTTTGTTTACATCTGTCATTTGCTACAAATAAAGAAAAGTCTAAGAGTTACCATATATAAAAATTTTTACATCTATTTATTAAAATAATAATTTTCGATAATAATTTATTTAATTAATACTTTATTAAAACACAAATTTTAAGTGCTAATATATTTGTAAACCTGTCGTCCTTCGGCACGCAGTGGCAAACCCTCGAGTATACTTCTGCCTTGAAAACTCTTCTTATAAAATCATTTGGCGTTCGGAGTTAAAGCTCAGTTAGTCAACGACGTAGCGTAAACTTAGGTTGACGTACGTAGCAGCATATCAAATTTACTGTTGATAGAGAGAGACAGCAGCAACGGCAACGTCACCGCCATGCGGTGGTGAGTTTTGGTTAACACGCGAATCCCATAAGGTAGATCGTGTCTGCGTCAACCTACGTCTACGTTACGTCGTTGACTGTTTGAGCTTTTAGCCTTAAAAATGTAGGTGTCTCCATTTGTGTCAGAACAACAGAACTCATGCCCCAAGTTTGAGGAGAAGCTCGGCTAAACACTTAGAAAAATATTTTAGCAGCAAATATTTATTTGTTTACTTATTTTAAGGTAGATGGCAATCTTCACATTATGAGTTCAAAAAACTCAACCCTGATACAACAAATAGTATTAGTACTGAATGATAATGAGAGATTGCAATCACATAAACGTACAATCATACATGATTGGGTTTCTTACCTTCCTTTTATTAGCTCGGGATGTAACTATGTAATATTGATGCGCCTAAAAGATGCAGCGATTTCTATTCTCAAGTTACATACCTGATGACAGTACGAATGGCAATTATAATAGGAGGTTTTAGTTTTTTAAACTATAATTTTATTTATTTGCATTCACCTTCTCTATGTGAATGGATCTCGACCATTCCATAACACACTACATATTTTGTGTTTACAATTTGTAACCTCAAGAGTGGTTGTTAAATTTTTAAAATCAAACAATCACATTTTTTAAACGAATAAAATGAGAATGCACACGCGATTAATTCAATCATTACACAGCTCTGCTTGTAGACGCCGTAAGGCTTGAATTATGTGATATTTTATTTCCAATCAGAAGTGGTATTTAAAAGTGGTAAAAAAAACACTTGTCGATATATAAGAAATTTTTTTTTTTTGTAAAAGCAAAGTTACACATTTGTTTGTATTGCCAATGGCTATCAAAAAATACCACAACTGATGGGAAATAAAATATCACATAATTCAAGTGGCCCGTTTCAGAAATTCTGACTCAGTTACAAATTTTAATTTAATTGTGACGGGTGTGACATGTGACGGGCGTGATCGTTTCTTTTTCTCGAAAAGAACAGTATACAAATACTCAAAAGCAATTCGCACATATTCGCCTGTTTCATAGCGTTACTTTCGTCAGCTTTTTTACACTTTGCTTCAATAATTAATAAAATATTCAGTACTTGCCCGAAAACCTTGAAAATTACTCTTACTTACTGGAAATAATACTAGGGATGTCTGAAAAAACATCGATGCATCGTAAATATCGATATGTTTTGCTTCTGACGTCTGTTGTACATTTTTTTAATTGTACAAAAAAAGAAGTGACTTTGAACAAAAAATTTAAATGGCTTCAAAATGTTCCGTTAGAAACATATACCTTGTTTATACCAATGTAAGAACCGCATTTACAATAAAACGATTTGACTCAACACATATTTCTTTCAAAAGTTTATACCTGTGTCTTTTTAGCGCCCTCGCTGAAACCGTATTCAAAAGTAAACAAAATTTGTTGTTTTCTTTCCATATTTCTTTAATAATTAATTTACGCGCTTGACCGAAATGGAAGCGAACTATAATTCATNTCAAAAAATACCACAACTGATGGGAAATAAAATATCACATAATTCAAGTGGCCCGTTTCAGAAATTCTGACTCAGTTACAAATTTTAATTTAATTGTGACGGGTGTGACATGTGACGGGCGTGATCGTTTCTTTTTCTCGAAAAGAACAGTATACAAATACTCAAAAGCAATTCGCACATATTCGCCTGTTTCATAGCGTTACTTTCGTCAGCTTTTTTACACTTTGCTTCAATAATTAATAAAATATTCAGTACTTGCCCGAAAACCTTGAAAATTACTCTTACTTACTGGAAATAATACTAGGGATGTCTGAAAAAACATCGATGCATCGTAAATATCGATATGTTTTGCTTCTGACGTCTGTTGTACATTTTTTTAATTGTACAAAAAAAGAAGTGACTTTGAACAAAAAATTTAAATGGCTTCAAAATGTTCCGTTAGAAACATATACCTTGTTTATACCAATGTAAGAACCGCATTTACAATAAAACGATTTGACTCAACACATATTTCTTTCAAAAGTTTATACCTGTGTCTTTTTAGCGCCCTCGCTGAAACCGTATTCAAAAGTAAACAAAATTTGTTGTTTTCTTTCCATATTTCTTTAATAATTAATTTACGCGCTTGACCGAAATGGAAGCGAACTATAATTCATATTTATATAATAATAATAAAAAATTTAAAACGGGCTGTATGAAGAAAACCAGCCTTTTTTCACTTCGCGTCAAATGAGTGATGTGTTTATACCTATTTTCTAACCGATGTGAGAAATAAAACACCGATTTGAAAACAAAATCGAGTCAATACACTTTTGAATTTCTGAGCGTATTGAAATTTGGTTTATGCTTCCGTTTTGAATCACAGCGAACTGGGTCCAGGCGCTTTATGTGTCGGTATAAACAAGGTAATAATTAGCTCAGTCGCAGTAATTTATTTCTAACTTTGTACAATTTCGCTAATAACATATTTTGTTGAGAAACATCATCTGAAAAATCCTATGCAAATCGATGCATCGATGTATGCCTTTGGATGCATCGAAAAATATCGATGTACATTTCGATGCATCGAATCAAAGAAAAACATAGATGAATTTTTTCCACTAACATCCCTAAATAATACACTCAAAATCTTCAGTTTATTTTCATTTTGTTCGGTATCGATTACCGTGAAATGAGCCATATGTATTAAGACTTCCGTAAAAATAGATGGAAAAAAAAATGCAAATACCTCCAAAAATCTCGTTATATTAATTTTTCTTATACATTTTGTAAACATTTTTATACAGAGCAGGACTTAAAACACCGCTTTATTTCTTAATTTTTCGAATTTTACCATCGCTAAATTAAAAAATTTGTATGAAAGTTGCCAAATATTCAGTATTTGTCTTAAACGAAATTTATTTTTAGACAAACTGATACCTTACTCAATGAAATCGGATAAAAAGCGTCGAAGTTAAGGAATTTAAGTAGAAATACGAATTGAATTTACATGTATAGATTTTCAGATATTATGAGCAGTGCGCCTAAGGAAGTCATAAATTTTTACTCAAAATTGATACAAAGGCGACTTAGCAAAAATTGGTTTTTCATAAATTTTTGGAAAATTAATTCTATAGCTGCTTTAAATTGCCCTAACTAACTCGTTTGACTGAGCAGTTATATAATGATTGCCTAACGGAAAGGTGGTCTTAGTTGAAGTTCTTTAGCAAATGTTCAATCGAATTATCGATACGATCTCGGGTACCGTCATTCTCCCGAGAAATTTGAGGTATTTAACTAGACATGGAGCCGAAGGTGGTAACACTAGTGCTCCATCTGAATGTAAAGCAGTGGATTTTCATATATATAATAATAATAATAACTAGACATGCGAGCATACCGGGTGTGTTAAAAAATAAAAAAATAAAAACTTGCAATTTATGCATTTAACATTCTATTGTGAAAAAAGCATTTAGTTAATAATTTCTATGAAAATACAGCAAGTAGTAAATAAACTTTGATGACTTTATTTCCACTATCTTTCACGGTCGATTGGTGAACAGTAGAATATGGTATTTGCAAATCATCATCATTAGAACGGTAGACAATGTAGACCTCAATGGAACAGAAAAAATGCATGGTTTATTTTCTGAATGGAGACGAGTACATTTAATGGTTCTAACACCCTGAATAACGAGCTTTACGATATTAGGGAATATCGCGAGAAAGCGGTCCTTGTGGGAAATTGCTTCTCGAGCACACTTTATACACGCATTTGTATGTACACGAGTTATTTAGGCTGAAAGGAAAAGATATGCATATAAAAAAACGCCGACATTTTCGTGCACTATAATGTATAGAAATGGATACTTTTATATGTATTTACGTATTTATGAATAGAAATTACCTGTAAATCTGGTGCTGTACCAGGTTGTGCTAGATCACAGGCTGATATCCAAGGATTAAGTCGAGTCAGTGGCGACTCGCTTTCGAATATCGACCATTTGGTATTTGGAACACTGATGTCACTGTCCGCCGCAATAGTGTGACTCAAACCATTGTCACTTATCGCTGCCACATATGAAATGTCGCCAATTGCTAGTTTATAATTGTTTTCCTTCTGCCCCGAATAAACGTTCTCTTTAGCGTACTGGTTGATGTTTGTCTTTACATTAATCTTGACTTCATTTTTCTCATTTGCATGTTCTTCCTCGTGTTGAAAATCATCGTTTTCTACGATACCAATCTCAATGCCAGTATTTCTTTCGTTGGCTGTATAATTATGGTCCTGCGGGTGTTGTTCATCGTCTTCAACAGCACTAGTTAATGAGCTCTCACTCACACCACTAATTGAGTCCTTGTTTGAGGCATCATAATCGTCCACAATGACGTAACCAAGTTTATCATTAGTAAATTTAGTCAGCCGATCGAACGATTCTTCCGACAAAAGATCGTCCTCGGCAACCAGAGCTAATATATCGTCCTCGTCGAAGGACTGTGATGCGTCCGATGGATTGGAAGCAAACTTTACGGGAAGCCCTTGAGAATCTCTACTGGCGCTGGTACTAGCAGCCTCATTGAATTCATTAGTCTTGTCTTCCGTACTAGTTGGGCCGTCCTCGATATCATACCCGCTGCCGCTTTCGGATCCAACACCGCTTCCTCGTTTACTCACGTTGCTGCCAGCACTGGTATCAGCGTTACCACCTCCACCGTCTATTTCTTTCTTCTGGTTACTTTCGTCTTCGGTTAGGTCACGTATTATTCTCGTTTGCCTGGTAGCCCGTGAAGACGACTTTAAGCCGGAAAGTGTTTCTAACCGTAGATGTTGGACGTCGTGGGTTGTTCCCTCTATCGGCGGTGCGAATGGGGGCAAATAAAGAAAGCTTTTATATAAATAGTTGTAATTCTCTATGTGATATTTTTTCCCTTCAGCTTCTTGTTGAGGATGGTTTGGAGAGGCTTTACTTTCTACCGTAGGCACGCCCCCTCCACCCAGATATGCCGGAAACAGTAATGAAGGTGTCGTTGGTTCAGGGCTGTTGTCTAATGGAGTAGAGGTGAAAAAAGTCGACGATGTCGATGTAGTTGATGAAGATGATTTTGAACTGGTGCTGGTGCTGCCACGCCGAGCCCCCGAAATAAACGCAAGCGCCATCACGACCAGCCCGGGTCCTGGCCGCATATTGACCTCGGGTTCGGCGGTGCTAGCATGGTGCAGGCCCGCTTGAGACGCGCTTGCGACTCCAATTTAATTCAAATAATGATGGGCTCATGGCCCCATCATATTTTCTTAATGTTTTTGGTATCAGTATTCTTGGACAATTAGTTTCAACTTTGGTGGTTTTTACAAATATTTTTAATTCGCTATATACTATATAACGTATTATATTTTTATATGTATTCATACATATGTATGTTTCCCCATATGCATCAATCAACTGAGCTAGAGCTTTTTTTATGTTTGATGGCAACTGATAGAGCTTATTCTTCTTGACAAAGTTCCACCTGAAAAAGATCAGAAAGCCATAAGGGACTTTATTAGAATAACGAATTAATGACCAAACGTTTTATAAAACATTTCAATGGAATTAATTCAATGGATTTTTACAGCAGGTGATTGATCTTGGTTGTACATAATCCTACACTAAGAAAAAAACACAATATCGTATTTGTTTCAAACCAAATCAAAATCAAGTGTGAAGTGATGTGGTATTGTGCTTACTTTAACCTTTTAGATTTTTGATCTGTAAGTTAAAATATCTCTTTCGGTTTTTTGGAAGTAAATTTTTTAGATATAAAGGAGCGTTAGTGGTGCAGCGCTTCCGCTTTGAGAAAAATTTCTTCTACTGCTTAATGAATTGCAGTAGCCACACGAAATATTTTCCAAAATCAATTTAAATAAGTCACAATATGAAATATGTTACGAATTCCTGCACTCTGTGGTTTTTTAAAAGGAGGTATCTTACATAATGCTTCACAAAAGTAGTTTATTTCAGGTTTCGAGTCAGTTTTTTTTAAATAGCAAATCAATTTCCGATAAATAATGAAATTGAATTTCATTAAAGGCAAGTACGTTTAAGTTTTGTGTTCTATGAAGACTATTATATAAATTGTTAATATTATTTGATTTTAAGTGAACTGGTTTTTGTTATTATGTTTAATATAATTTCGCTTTTAGTGATAAGTTTTCCGCTACTCGACAGCCGGTTTGTGGGCTCAAAGTGTATGTAATAATAATAGATTGGCGCCTACACATATGTTAGTGTTTGGCCGAGCTTCTCCTCCGATTTGTGGCGTGCGCCTTGATGTTGTCACACAAAGCGGAGGGACCTACAGTTTTACGCCGACTCCGAACGGCGATTGTATTTTTATGAGAAGCTGTTTTTCATGGCAGAAATACACTCGGAGGTTTGCCATTGCCTGCCGAGGGACGACCGCTGTTAAGTAAAAAACTTTTTTCTATATTTTTGCGATGTTGCTTTGACCAGGGTTTGAACCCAGGCATTGTGGAGTGGAAGCGCGCACTACTTACCACTACACCACAGCGGCACAGTGTATGTGCTTTAGCAAATATAGCTTCCAAACAATCCGGTGTCAAGTTACACATATTTGATGCTTAGTGATAGAACTTTTTAGAAAAGTATCGATACTAGTACTCATATTAGAATACTCTAAAAAAGTATCGATGCCAGTTCTCATATTTTCAAAAAAGTATCGATAATACTCGTACTTCCAAGTATGTATTCTCAAAGCAGACGCAAAAAGGAAACAAAAATCAGATTCCTTTGCTTTTTTGACCTCTTCCTATTTGTAAATTGAATAGTCGTTGCTCTTAATACATACATAGCTGTAATCTGATCTAAAGGAGTTTTTGGAATAAACTTTCAATAAGATTAGTTTTAGTTAGTTAGCAAAAAGCTTATTTCAAGTTTTTAAAAGCAATTATTTTATAATTGTCTGACGCGTATGTGTTTTTTTTAAATAGCTTTACTTTGTGGTGAAGCCCATTCTCTATTGGAAAGATAAGATCTTTTTCATAAAAATTTGCATCAAGAATGGGCTGGATTTCGAATTCACAACGAAGGTAGAATACACGGGTTAACGACGGCTGCCGTATGCTGAAGAGTGGCCAAGTTGTCGAGTCAGAAGACCATCCTCTTCCACCATTCATTATGAATGGGGAGGCAAGATATTCGTTTTTCAATTATTTAAACATTTTTACCCGAAGCCAATGTTGAAATGACCGCTACATTTTCTTCTAGGTTGTGTAAAAATTTCATAACTGTGTCAATTACAAAAGATTTTCAGCAAGAAAATTTTGCAAAAACTGAACTAAAATTAAAAATAAAATTATGGGGCAAAATTTTTTTTTAATACAAATTTATTATTTATCATGTACAATCAATAGAACAAAATAAAGTAGTGTAACAAAAGATTTCTTAGCAAGAAAATTTTGTAAAAACTGCACTTAAATTAACACAACAAGTAATTTTTAGCAATAAAAAACGACTTCAATTCTCATATAAAAAATATATTTATATATATTTCATGATCCAATGATCGGATCTAAACCAGATTAGTATGGGACCACCTCTGAGACACTAGTTTTCCGATGCAAAAATTATCGAAATCGGTTGACATGGTCCAAAGTTATGCGGTAACATACATAAAAAAAATCCGACGAACTGATAACCTCCTCCGTTTTTGGAAGTCGGTTAATAAAATAAGTTAGGCTTGCGTTAAAGTTACTAAAAGCCAATTAGTAAAAGGAGTTACCCAAACTCGAATGAAAATTACTACATAACAATTTTTACTGATTTACACCGTTTTTAAAAGAGTTTGTCGCGCGAAAAGCGAACCCGCATTTACATACCTGCATACATACATATGTATACCTTACCAATCGTGCATGTACGCTGAATTCGAAGACAAGCTTTTTTAAAAACGAACCCAGCAAAAAATCGGTAATCGCTTTTAGTGGTAACGTGTTCTAGAAGGCATAGCGTTATAATGCCTTCGAATTTTTTCGCTTCTTTTAGGCATTGCCGGAAATGCAAAGTAGAATGTCCTACAACATTTTATTTATTTCGCTTCTTCGTTTATTTTCGGGGAATACAAAGTAGAACGTCCTATAATATTTTTTTAATTCGCTTTTTTGCTTCATTTCGCGGACTGCAAAGTAGAACACTGCATCGTAGTCAGCTGAAAAATAGAATGATTAGGGACACGAATTTCGATACGATACGATACCATATCGATACTTTTGGCATTCGATACCGATATTTTCTACTCGATAGTTTTAAAACGATATTTTTTGGAATCGAGTACCAGAACCCTAGTATCGCATCGAATGTCATAAACTCACATTACAAGAATAATGTTATTAACAACTCAACCTAATATTACCGGCGAGAGTTTTTCTACGCACGCACGCAAGTTTTTCTCATTTGATAAACCGAAATCAATTTGCGTGCGTGATTGCTCAGAGTTGCATTTCTGTCAAATTTAAAAAAAGTTTGCTGAGAAAAATTTGAATCCAAAATTGGCGCCAAAATGCCAATTGAGCATAAACCTCAAATCGAAATGTCACGCAAGACAAATCTTGGAATTTGAGTTAGCTTTTTACGCACGCATATTAGGTTTGCCTGTAACAATTCTTGCCGATATAAATTGGGCTTTAAAGAGCAGAAATCTGAGCTATAGTTAGGATTGCATGCGGTGGGATTTGAACCCGCGGCCTTGGTGTTATAAGTCAACACCTCAATTTCTACGTTTTAAAATAACTTCTCCTCCGATTTGTCGCGTGCGCCTTAATGTTGTGGCACAAAGGAGGTTCCTTCAGTTTTATGTCGACTCTGAACCGCGATTGTAGTTTATGGCAAGCTGTTTTTCCTTTTCAAGGCTTGCGCACTTTTAACCACTGCACCACAACGGCGTATATGCAAGACCTATATTCAGACAAAATTTTTTTGGTTTTTGGTATCGATATCTTGAATATCGAGTCTTTTTATTCCGATATTAATGGGTACCCGATATTTTTAAAGCGATGCTTTACTCATTTAAATCGATACTTTCGGTTCGATATCGTGTCCCTAAGAATGAGTATCCAAAAATTCTTTTTCTACCGTTACTTTCTGTGGAAATTTGTCTCGCACAAAAATCATGTTTTGCGAAGTTGTAGGGTCTGATTATGCATACTTCGCATAACTTCGCGCAACCATTTGTACCAGTGCACTAAAAATGTAACTTAAGAAAATGTGAAGCAAAATCTAAACTCAACAGATCGCTAAGTTCTTAAAAGTTCTGCTAATTTCTGGGTGATGGAATACATACAAAGTACATACGAAATTACAGTTTGAAGTTTATACGAAGTTGTGCGAAGTTATGCGAAGTTATGCGAAGTATGCATAATCAGACCAGAAGTCAGTCAATGAAGTGAAGTACAAAAATGGGGAGTACAATTTTAAGCCNGCATAAACCTAAAATCGAAATGTCACGCAAGACAAATCTTGGAATTTGAGTTAGCTTTTTACGCACGCATATTAGGTTTGCCTGTAACAATTCTTGCCGATATAAATTGGGCTTTAAAGAGCAGAAATCTGAGCTATAGTTAGGATTGCATGCGGTGGGATTTGAACCCGCGGCCTTGGTGTTATAAGTCAACACCTCAATTTCTACGTTTTANAATGAAGTGAAGTACAAAAATGGGGAGTACAATTTTAAGCCTAATTAAATATGCATGTATGTACATTCCGATTTTTAAGTAAAATCTAAATACCTAAATACATATATATGCATGTATAAAAACTGATTTATACAAATTTTAATCTTTTAAGACATTTTCTGATTTCAATTAAATATAAACAAGCGGGCCCATGCGCAGACTGCGCAGACAGAAATACACAGTAAACTCATCCCTCTTGTAGCCACAGATAAAAGCAGATTGTTCTGATAGTTCGCGGAGTGTAATGAGTTGAGAGAAACATGGTGTTACTTGCAATATATCTTTGTATACAATATTTGAGGTGAAAAAATATTCAGAATTAACTCGTTGACTAAATATCTTTTTAACAGAAACAATAATATCTGAGCTAAGCGAGCGGTGCGAGAGAGACAACTGTCAGTTTATCGAACCTTTAATTATTGAATCATANATAGTTAGGATTGCATGCGGTGGGATTTGAACCCGCGGCCTTGGTGTTATAAGTCAACACCTCAATTTCTACGTTTTAAAATAACTTCTCCTCCGATTTGTCGCGTGCGCCTTAATGTTGTGGCACAAAGGAGGTTCCTTCAGTTTTATGTCGACTCTGAACCGCGATTGTAGTTTATGGCAAGCTGTTTTTCCTTTTCAAGGCTTGCGCACTTTTAACCACTGCACCACAACGGCGTATATGCAAGACCTATATTCAGACAAAATTTTTTTGGTTTTTGGTATCGATATCTTGAATATCGAGTCTTTTTATTCCGATATTAATGGGTACCCGATATTTTTAAAGCGATGCTTTACTCATTTAAATCGATACTTTCGGTTCGATATCGTGTCCCTAAGAATGAGTATCCAAAAATTCTTTTTCTACCGTTACTTTCTGTGGAAATTTGTCTCGCACAAAAATCATGTTTTGCGAAGTTGTAGGGTCTGATTATGCATACTTCGCATAACTTCGCGCAACCATTTGTACCAGTGCACTAAAAATGTAACTTAAGAAAATGTGAAGCAAAATCTAAACTCAACAGATCGCTAAGTTCTTAAAAGTTCTGCTAATTTCTGGGTGATGGAATACATACAAAGTACATACGAAATTACAGTTTGAAGTTTATACGAAGTTGTGCGAAGTTATGCGAAGTTATGCGAAGTATGCATAATCAGACCAGAAGTCAGTCAATGAAGTGAAGTACAAAAATGGGGAGTACAATTTTAAGCCTAATTAAATATGCATGTATGTACATTCCGATTTTTAAGTAAAATCTAAATACCTAAATACATATATATGCATGTATAAAAACTGATTTATACAAATTTTAATCTTTTAAGACATTTTCTGATTTCAATTAAATATAAACAAGCGGGCCCATGCGCAGACTGCGCAGACAGAAATACACAGTAAACTCATCCCTCTTGTAGCCACAGATAAAAGCAGATTGTTCTGATAGTTCGCGGAGTGTAATGAGTTGAGAGAAACATGGTGTTACTTGCAATATATCTTTGTATACAATATTTGAGGTGAAAAAATATTCAGAATTAACTCGTTGACTAAATATTTTTTTAACAGAAACAATAATATCTGAGCTAAGCGAGCGGTGCGAGAGAGACAACTGTCAGTTTATCGAACCTTTAATTATTGAATCATATGTGCGCTCACCACTGTCGTATACGGTGTATGCGATACTGCAGTCACAATAGTGCTTCAGTACAAAATACCTTTAGTGTGGCTTAACAATGGTAAATTAAACACAAAAATAAAATTACAAATTTCTTGACTTCAGAGGTGTTATGACCATTAATGTTACCTAATAACCACTCAGTGGATCTCTGACTTTTCAAATTACACCTCATTAGTGGAATTGCAAACATAGAAAAGTAGAAAAAGGGAGACTAACAAAAAACACCTTAGATATATAATATTATGACCATTAATATTACCTAATAACCACTCAAGGGATCTCCGACTTTTCAAATGACACCTCATTAGTGGAATTGCTTACATAGAAAAGTAGAACAAGGGAGACTAACAAAAAAACACCTTACAGAAATAATACGTAAGATTATGACCATTAATATTACCTAATAACCACTCAAGGGATCTCCGACTTTTCAAATGACACCTCATTAGTGGAATTGCTTACATAGAAAAGTAGAAAATGGGAGACTAACAAAAAAACACCTTACAGAAATAATACGTAAGATTATGACCATTAATATTACCTAATAACCACTCAAGGGATCTCCGACTTTTCAAATGACACCTCATTAGTGGAATTGCTTACATAGAAAAGTAGAAAAAGGGAGACAAACAAAAAAACACCTTAGAGAAATAATATATAAGATGTGTGCGCCCACCGCTGTCGTATACGTTGAATGCGATGCTGCAGTCACAATAGTTCTTCAGCNTCCTTTTCAAGGCTTGCGCACTTTTAACCACTGCACCACAACGGCGTATATGCAAGACCTATATTCAGACAAAATTTTTTTGGTTTTTGGTATCGATATCTTGAATATCGAGTCTTTTTATTCCGATATTAATGGGTACCCGATATTTTTAAAGCGATGCTTTACTCATTTAAATCGATACTTTCGGTTCGATATCGTGTCCCTANTTAACAATGGTAAATTAAAAACAAAAATAAAATTACAAATTTCTTGTCTTTAGAGGTGTTATGACCATTATAATATTACCTAATAACCACACAGGGGACCTCTGACTTTTCAAATGATACCTCATTAGTGGAATTGCTTACAGAGAAAAGTAGAAAAAGGGAGACTAACAAAAAACACCTTAGATAAATAATATTATGGCCATAAATATTACCTAATAACCACTCAGGGGACCTCTGACTTTTCAAATGATACCTCATTAGTGGAATTGCTTACAGAGAAAAGTAGGAAAAGGGAGACTAACAAAAAACACCTTAGATAAATAATATTATGGCCATAAATATTACCTAATAACCACTCAGGGGACCTCTGACTTTTCAAATGACACCTCATTAGTGGAATTGCTTACATAGAAAAGTAGGAAAGGGAGACTAACAAAAAAACACCTTAGAGCAATAATATAACTATAAGATGTGTGCGCCCACCACTGTCGTATACGGTGCATGCGATGCTGCAGTCATAATAGTGCTTCAGTACAAAAGACTTTGTGGGGCTTAACTATGGTAAATTAAAAACAACAAGTAATTTTTAACAAAAAAAAACCGACTTCAACCCCCATATAAAAAAAATATATATATATATATATCTCATGATCCACTGATCGGATCTCAACCAGATTAGTACTGGACCACCTCTGAGACACTACCTGCAAAAGAATTATCAAAATCGGTTGACGTGGTCCAAAGTTATGCGGTAACATACAAAAAAAAAAAAAAAAAAAACATTCCGACGAACTGATAACCTCCTCCGTTTTTGGAAGTCGGTTAAAAATAAAATCACAAATTTCTTGACTTCAGGGGTGTTATGACCATTATTAATATTACCTAATAACCACTCAGGGGACCTCTGACTTTTCAAATGACACCTCATTAATGGAATTGCTTACATAGAAAAGTAGAAAAAGGGAGACTAACAAAAAAACACCTTAGAGAAATAATATGTAAGATTATAACCATTAATATTACCTAATAACCACTCAGAGACGTCTGACTTTTCAAATGACACCTCATTAGTGGAATTGCTTACATAGAAAAGTAGAAAAAGGGAGACTAACAAAAAAAACGCCTTAGAGAAATAATATATAAGATGTGTGCGCCCACCACTGTCGTATATGGTGTATGCGATGCTGCAGTCATAATAGTGCTTCAGTACAAGATACCTTTAGTGTGGCTTAACAATGGTAAATTAAAAACAAAAATAAATTTACAAATTTCTTGACTTCATAGGTGTTATGACCATTAATATTACCTAATAACCACTCAGGGGACCTCTGACTTTTCAAATGAAACCTCATTAATGGAATTGCTTACATAGAAAAGTAGAAAAAGGGAGACTAACAAAAAAACACCTTAGAGAAATAATATATAAGATAAGTGTGTACTTATCTAGGCAATCTACATTAATTTCTCTGTAAAGCATTCTTTGTTCGCTTCTCTGGATTCTGTTTATCCATGCGTTCTCCCTTCGTTCGAAGGTAATGCTGCGGGTAAGGGCTTACGGCCAATGACATGCCCATGTTAAAATAAGGCCTTCATGAAGCGATAGGGTAAGCGATTCCCATCGCCTAGCTCGTTTCCACTTTCATTTCTGTGGTAATCGTGTTTTTCGCTGGGAAGTAACGGCGCGTTTACATTAAACAATGCTGTCAAGACAAGGAAGATATACGTATTTGTTGTCAAAATTGTTCCGATGGAAGAGTATGCACGTATTAGTGAAAAAGTGTGCATGTATTGTTAGTAATTTTCATTAGAGGTTGAGTAACTCCTTTCACTATTTGGCTTTCGGTAACTTTAACGAAAGCCTAACTTATTATATTTTATTAATTTTAGTGCAGTTTTTACAAACTTTTCTTGCTAAAAAATCTTTTGTTACACTACTTTATTTTGTTCTTTTGATTGTACATCCTTATTCTTATCCTTATCCTTACTAATATTATAAATCCGAAAGTGAGTTTGTTTGTTTGCTACGCTTTCACGCATTAACTACTCAACTGATCATCATGAAATTTTGTACACTGCTGTCATTTAGCCCAAATTAAAATATAGGATAAAGTTAATCTCGATTAGACAAGGGGGCGTGGTACCTCCCATACAAACGGAATATTTCATACTGCATTTCTCACGAAACATTTTTGATAGATTACTGGAACTTGGTATGAAGATATATAAAATCATTATCTACTCATGTATGAGAGCTGCCGCCTTTTAAAAAAATCAATTCAAGAGGCTTAAAAAAGCTGTAGTTCGAATATATTTTGAAAAGGGTTGCTACCTGTTTGAAAATTCAAATTCAAATTAATTATACGCAAGCTATCTCAAGAAGTAAAATATGGTTGTCTAACGAAATATTGTTAAGAAACCTTTAGTTTAAAAGTGTTGAATAATATTTAAGTCCATCCCAAGGGTTACCACCTTTATAAAAATGTAATTCAGTTATGCAGTTGATTTATCGGTGTTGATTTGAGATATGACTCCAGCGCCACTTGTCAGCCTTTTGTGGCAATAGTATTGCCAATACATATTTTGAATAGCCAAAGTGAATCATAAATAAGATTTTTAGTAATATCCTAACTCCAGCGCCGACTTGCGGGTGAAATTGTGTAACTACACTCAAAAGTACACAAAAAACTTCGTTGAAATCGGTCCGGGCATTTAGGAGGATTTCACTCACCATTTTTCTCCATGACTATAAGATTGATTTCATATATTGCCGCACAAAGTTCCGGTATTCTACCATGAACACTTCCAGAGATATACAGTAAGAAAAAATTGGTTTGTATAGGAGGTGCCACGCCCCCTTTATATATCGAAATTTTTTCAGCCAATAACCATCCTTGGGACGTCTGAAGCAGGTGTCCGAAATTTCAAAATAATCGGTTCGACCGTTCTCGAGCTTTGCGAACACATAAAAAACGTCAAAATATATACATATTATTATAAATTATAGAGTATGGAAGATTGGTATGAATCGAAATGATTTTGGATGTGAGCGTCATACGAAAGAGGTTGAAAACTGTTTAAAAGGTTAAATTCAAACTATTCAATAATTTAAATGAATTAATACAACATGGGTATCAATCGAAATGATTTTAATGGGCTTCAGATGATTTTAATGGAGTTCAGAGGATAAGTTAATTGAAAAAGTATGACAAGTGAGAAGTTTAAAAAAGTTTTGTTTGAAAATATTTTGAAGATGGTTAAACAAATTTGAAACCTCCTTTTATTTTAATTGAGTTTTCTTGAAATAAATTTTACTCAATGTAGCACGTAGAAATTTCATACACTCAGCGAAGCGGGTGAGGGCGATCTAGTGTTAAATAAAAGGTTGTTTTAAAAAAATATTTTTTTCCCCATTATTTTATTTTGAACTTTTTATTTTCATTTTATATAGTCAGGACATAATATTTTTATTAAAGGCTGACCCTCCATTTATGAGCATAGTACATTTAATATAAGCTGCGTAAATCTTTTCGATCATCTGTCTCGGCTGAGCAAAACACGTTGGGTTCAGGAAGCGAAAAATTGTACGATGGAAAAAATGGCGGAAAGTTGGCAACTGTTGAACTGAGCGGAACTAGGACCTGTTCGAGGCACGTAATAAAAGCGGCAATGATGCAGCACTGAAGAAAATTTGTAATACTGTTGCAACTTTCCAACTGATTAAACGTTGCTAGTAGTTCACACCGAACGTGATACTCTAATAATGCGCGCAACACTGCGGTTGTGATTGCATCTGCAACAACCCCTACTCAATTGTGCGTTTCTAGGACAAACAGTCAACGGTTAGAAAATAGCTATGTAAGTCTTATGAACGCGCCCAATGTGTCACGAATTAGCAGCATAATCAGAAACAAATCGGTGTCTTATTTAATCTAAGCATTCAGCTCAAGTACAAACCACACACCCGGTAGGTGCACACATATTCGTATAGAAATATCACAAGGTTAACAGCTGATTCAATCAAACTAATTTCCGGTATATTATCTTACCAAAGAATTCACAATAGAATCTATCATACCAGTGCCTAAAACTATTCCACTTAGTTTCACCGGAAAATTACGCTCTGCTATTACTAGCAGTACTGAAAACGTTGTAAAGAGGCTGTTAAGCGAAGATCACGTGATTTGTACAGTTGTACGAATTTTTACATTTTGGCAGACACAGAGTGGTGTTGTTTAGAAATTTAGGTTCAGTTCAATAAAAGAATTTCCGAACAACACCACTCTGTACCTGCCAAAATGTACAAATCGAGTAGTCCCTGCTTAAGATGAAGACAAACATAGGAAACTGTGAAAATGTTAAAATTTAAAGCTAACATAAGTACATAGTATACATTTTGGTTTTATGTTTGTTCTGTATGTGGAGATTTTGTAAGAAAAGCATACCTGCTATCGAACGAAGTAGTATTTATATCTAGTATTGCAAGATATATAGCATTCTGTGGAAACATATGTAAGTAAGTTAACTACATACATACATATCGTCGATGTTTTTGCAAAACCGCCCATCGACCAGTTGCAAATCCGCCTAAATCGCCATTGTGACAAAACTGAGATTTGGTAACCTTGAACTCCATGCAACCAGTATTTTTTCCATAAGAATCCTAAAATCGTTATTAAAACAACAGATTTGTAATATAATAGCTAGAGAAAATACGGCCTATCAAGGCAATGCCTTCAAAGAAAACCCGTTTTTGCGCTCTCCTGTTAAATTTGAGTGCCGTAAAATATATAGGCGGTTTTGCAATTGGTCGATGGGCGGTTTTGCAATTGGTCGATGGGCGGTTTTGCAAAAACATCGACGATATGTATATCCGTACATATGTACATATGTACGCTCTTAAGACGAATGCACAGGAAATTTAAATTTTTGTAACGTTGCTAGCGCACTTTTCAGATGTATGTCATTAACACCAAATTGTTTGATTAACAAATTTTACGTAGAACGCTGAAACCGAATCACAAACGCACTGCAGAGAGTTTCATGCTTTCAAACGACAAAAATTTACTATCGGCCGGTTTTTCAATGTCTGGTTATCACTACCTCCCAGTTAAACATTATTATCAACGATTTCGACATCATTCATAAAGCATGTGATCGATAAAGCAGTCGTTGTATTTAACCGGAGCTTCTACCTCCGTGTTTGATTCCATGCATACAACAGGGAGTCGTTAACGTCGATAACTATGTTTAACCGGAGATTAGTGCTAATCAGACATTGAACAACCGGCCCTTAGGGGAGCTCCGGTTAAATACGACGGCTGCTTTATCGATGGCGAAAACGTCGATAATGATGTTTAACCGGCGAGTAGTGATAACCAGACATTGAACAACCGGCCCTAAGGGCCATTCAATATCTGGTTAACACAAACCGGTTGTAAAATATCGATAATGACGTTTAACTGGGAGGTAGTGATAGCCAGATCTCTGGCTAACACTTACCTTTATTTAAACATCGTTATCGACGTCACCTACTCTCTGTTATATGCATAGCAGTAGCGCTCTATGAACAAACAGCTCCTATAAAGATTTTATCTTGTTGCTTTAAATAGAAAAGTTCTTTAAATGTAAAATTTATCTTAAACTGAAGCATCTTCACCTAAGCTAATCATTTTGAACACTTCGGTACATTAATTATAGACAATTGTTTTCCGTTTACCTTTAACATCCCATGGAACACGACTACGTAGCATTATCCGCATTGCCTTAACAGTATTCAGAAGAAGCACATCGTACTAACTGAATTTTTTTCGCCTGCGGGATATTAGAAGTATGTCCACTTTTTAGATACATGCATGTGCATTTTGCGTGCCTTTTATCGTATCTCTGTATTTCACTAACTCCCTGTGTGAGGAAACCAAATAATGTAGTTCTTAACAGATGTGCCTACAATTTAATAGATTGGCCATGTAAAACACAGATGAAGCTAACTTCCGGTATATCTCTTACTAGCGCCTGAAACTATACTTATTATTTAACAAATTTATAGCGTTTTTACGTTCTTTGACAAATTACGCTCTGTTAGCCCTAAATTTTACTGTGTTTTTGACCGCCTTTGTATCAAGACCCCTGGACCATCTAGAGAATTAATGTATATTTTATATTGCATTGTTATCGTGATTGGAAATATGCTGAAAATTTCAAGTCTCTATCTTGTCGGGAAGTTAGTTTAAAATCGATTGGAAATTTCCGCGGTATTACCAAGTTAAATAAAAGGTTGTAAAAATATGTATTTATTACACAGCTCCACAACAAACAAAAAATAAATTCTTCCTGTTACCAGAACATTATTTTTATAGGTTTTTTTGATCACTGAATCAAAATCACGTCAAGGTTTTTCATAGCCTTTTCTTGGTTTTTCCGGGAGTAGGATGACAGGGTTGAAAAAACCTGGACGTGATGGGGTTGAATGGACGTCGGATTTTGATTCAGTGATAAAAAAGACATAAAAATAATGGTCTGGTAACGGGAAAAATATATATTTTTTTTTTGGGCTGTGTTATTAGCAGGGAACGGATTTTATGGAAATTGTCTCTTTTTCTGCTAAAGAGATAGAGTATATTCGATTAAGAATGTCCACGATGATTCCATATATACACGTTTGATGTTGCCTTTTCTTGCCTGTTTTAAGATATTTGCCTTTTTTTGCCTTTTCTACCTTTAAAAAAGTGATTATAGCATTTACAATTTTTTTTAAGAATACAATATATACACATGCCCATGCGGCTTATAGAAGCGCAGGGACCTCTTGTCAAATTGGTGTTGGAAAAATTCAAATCCGTTTTCTCAGCTAACGTAGGCTTGGATACAACAAGGGGTGTGGATAAAATTGTAAAGGGCGAGGAAAACGCCCTTATTCCTGATAATATGAACGTTTCAAACGTTCCATATTTAAATTGGGCTCCACTTGTATCACTTGTAAAGGGCGATGAAAATGCCCTTATTCCTGATAATATGAACGTTTCAAACATTCCATATTTATATTGGGCTCCACTTGTATCAACTTACGTCGAGCACACATTTAGTACATTCGAGGCTTTTCTTCGCGAAAATCGAATGAAAATGCTGCCATTAAAATGCATCTTGTGGTTCAATGTTACTACAACTATACAGATTAAAGTTTTATTATTTTTTTTTATTTTTTTTATTAGTTAGAAACTCGAAAGGATAAAATAGTCAAAGATTCAAAGTACAAATTTTTCATATAATGAAACTAGTTCATAGTTTTTCCCTTTACTTGTAATATAAACATTTCTAAAATAAAAGTATTTTTTGATTGTTCTTCGTATTTTCTGTCTTTTTTTAGTGCCTTATTTTGCTTTTTTTGCAATACCTAGTGCCTTTTCCAGCCTTTTTCGCTATTTTGTTTTGCCTTTTTTGCCTTTTTCGCTATCTTATTTTGCCTTTTCCTGCCTATTTCGTTATTTTATTTTGCCTTTTTATAGGTTTTTACGTCCTAAAAATCCGTTCCCTGGTTATTAGTATCGTCGCCGTATACCATAAAAAAGGAAAACTTTGGGAAATCAAGTTTGAAAGTTTTTTTACGAGACAACTCTACATTTATCAATTGAAGTTGTAAAATATTTACTTTCCGTGTACGCATGGAATTCTGAGTTTTGGTATAACATAGAACATCCAAAAATTAACCAAGTTAACCCAATAACTCAAAACTGATAAATTTGCACATTAATGCTTCTGGCATGACGGTGACAATCTGTGAATTAAAAACTTTAAAGGCGTGCTTCTCGGGTTATCGGTTTTTTGAGTTATAACGGTATTGAAGTAAATGAGCTTTGAATATTGAAGTTAATATTCGAACGTTCGCCACAATATTTATATTGTAATTTAAAAAAAAAAATTTAAAAAGTGCTTAACTCGTCGATACTTTTCGGCATTCGCGATATTTACGCAGTATTTGTGAAAAAGTATCGAGTTCTCGATACTACTCAGTACTCGTATCGTTCTATTACTACCCTGCAAATAATTGTGCGAATAATCTCTAAAGAGAGTATTCCGAGATTACACTCCATCGAGTACAATTGGGCATTAATTAGTCCCAACTAGTCTCATACGGGTACTATGAAGGTCAATTAGTATCGACTCATCCCTTATGGGTATAATTGGAGACCAATTAGTCCCCAACTCATCTCTAACGGGTACTATTAACGATTTAATGATATGTACGCACTTAGTCAATGAAATTCCATGTGCGGCGTTGGCACACAGAGAGAGATTCGCCTAACAAAACTGAGCATCCCGGTTCGGAGCTCAGCTAGCGCAAATTTTTATTTTTTAAAACTGACTAGTCGCTTTTTATACCCGTTCGGGTATAAAGGTGAACAATTAGCCTCTTCATAGGACATGCTCGAACAAAAGCGATCAGTTTATTTCAGAAAGATCCTTGCCGCTATGTCAATGGCATATATCTCAGCCTAAAAAAATGCTAGGACTTTCCCAAAGTTAATTTCTCAAAAAATATGCCAGATCTTGTCCCAATGTCCATTTTGGAGGAATCTGCGCCTCTTGCCTCTTTTAACAGTTTAAAATTTGTGCCATTGAGTGATCGAGTTATATTGCTTCGTGAACCAAACGAGCTCAGTTTTTGAGGGATTAACCCCTGGACCGTTCCTTTCTGTCCCACTTGCCAATTAGTTGATGGCAGATTGTAAGTTATCTGCATATGCAACAACTTTGGTATATACCGCAGTGAGTTGGAACGATCAGAAAGTTTTCCGAAACGTGCAATGGGATTAAATGTACCTACCGTATATGAGGTGATAATTCATTAGAGAGGCCTACCATAAAATACTCTTTTAGAATAAGAATTTAGATACCGCTAACCTTCAATCCAGAGGTTGAAAATAACTCTATCCACTTTGAAAGTGTCCCAAAATAGCTGTTACTATTTAGGAGAAAAAATAACCCACAAAACAGAACATGCGGTTTATTTTTTGTAGATGTGTGCTCCTCTCAGTAGGGAAGGGTTATTTTCATATAATTTCCTTTGCTTTTGGTCTCCGACAATTATCGCTGGGAGAGTAAAAATAAGTGTTAGAGCGCGGTTACCCATGAACGTGTACGTAACGTACCGTAGAAGTACGTAGGAACATATCAAATTTGCTGTTGATAGAGTGAGAGAAGCAATGTCAAGATCGGTCATACGGTGGCAGGGTTGCGTGATTTTAAATCCTTTTTGAATTAAAATCCGCTATCAATTAAGAAATATATTTGATTTGTGATTTGGTTTGTTGACCAAATAAAAAGTAAAATGTATTTGTGATTTGTGTTGTCAACCTAATAAGAAATAAAAATTTGTGATTTGAATTGTAGAGCGAATCAATTTGGTTTGTAATTTTTCAACTAAATAATACTTTTGTTATGAAACGCATATAATATATTCAAGTATCTTCCAACTTCCAGTTCTACGAAAATCTTCGGGATTTTCGAGACTTCTTCGAGATTTTCGGAGTCTTCGGGACTATTTCGGGAAGAAGTCTCGAAAATCCCGAATAAGTCTCGCAATAGTCCCATAAATTCCGATATAGTCCTGAGAATCCCGAATAGTACCGAAAATCTATAAAAATATCGATAATAAAATCGATATTCAAACCGATAACAAAACCCATAAAAATTTCGATTATTATATCGGATAAGTCCCAAGAATACCTAGAATCCCGAATTAGTTCCTAGGTTCAATCTCTGTGGCTCTATCTATATAATTTTCTCTATAATTACCTTTAATTTCAATCTTTCTTCCTTTATCTTCATCTTTACTTTTACTGGTATCCTCATCTGTTTCTTAATATTTATCCTTGTTTTAACCTTTATGTTTATCATTTTTCTCATCTGCATATTCCCCTTCACCTTTGCCCTTATATACATAAGTAAAATGTTTAAATTTACCTTGATCTTAATTTTTGCATTTATCTGTTCTTTATCAATATAATAAAGTAGCTTATTTTCCGTCCATCATATTTTGAATGTGCACGCTCTCTTCTTTGTGTTAATGTTCGCACATGTATGTGTACGTATATGTCCCGTAAATAAATTTCTAAAGGTGAAATTAGTCAAGAACGTAAACCTACCGGTACGTAAACCCTGACTCGCTCATACGATCTGTCTTACAAGAGCGCCATGTAAATGAAAACTCAACACCGCAGAATTTTTCTGTAGTTGTAGCCCGTAGCGCAGAAATCTGCGGAATTTAGATTTTTCCGTGTCAGCTGATCTCTTCCTTCTATAGATGGTTACCACTTCGTCAGTTTTGCAGATGGTAAAAAAGTTATAAGTTCCTATTCAAATACGTTTAAAATATTTAAAACTTACTATCGAATAATGTTTTTTGTTGAAAAATAAGTAATTTATATTTAGCTACGATCTATTATAGCACGAAAAATTGTATTTGAAAAGGTAAGTTTATGAAAAGGCATTGATGAGTGGCAACACTGTAGTAAGCAACATTGAGGGCTCGAGTAATCGATAAAATTCTGCGTATACAGACTGCGTTTAAGTATAAGCTCTGCGTTCTTGGCTAATTTCACCTTAACGCTTTTCGCTGTACGTCCACGTAAATTTTTCTGTCTTTCAATAACCTACAAATTAAGACACTTAAAAATAAAAGTCCCTGCCAAAGTGTTTTTGCCTAAGGGAAATTTAAGCAGTTGATAAATAAGCCACACTACAAAATACCAAAATATCGCACAGAATTATTTGGCTCGGTGAGAAACATTCTTTGCTTGTGGGATTTGTGTTTGTGTCAGTGATAAACACCATACAAAATTAGTGGAGAGGATAACACTGGATCACAAATTTTAGCTTGGTTTTTGTTGCTATGTAGAATTGCTCGCTGATTTCGAAAATCGAGTTAATTTGTTTTTCTATGAATACGTTTTCGAGATATTTGCAATTTACCGTTATCCAGCTTAAAATAAAAAGTCGTTCCACTTAACCACGTATATCTTACGAACCAATTTAACAATCATAAAATAACGTAAAGTCAAAGCTAATCAAATTCTCCATAAACCGTACCGCACACCGTCTTCAAATGAGTCACAGCTCAAAATTTGGCATTTTTGAGATTATGTGCTAAAAATGTACGCAGAGCTTTTATTTACCTTTCATCAAAATCTGGAGCAATGTTATTTTTATAATTTGTTAAAAAAAAACCTAAGGTAAAGTAGCCCTTGCCCATATAGTTATCTTGTGCCAAGGCGAATTAGGAGTACAAAAACAAAAGTTTACATGTATTTTGTTTTGGCTTTGGCGGCATAAACTGTCAAAATCTGTAAGAGTGTGTGTAGAAATTCAAACAAAATTTTTCAATTTGATATCAGACGCCGTGCGGCAAAACACATACACAAAATCAGCTGAGCTAGTAACACCACCTTATATAAATTCGCCTTGTCATGTGCTAAGAAATAGTTTTTCGCATTTTCTGACAATCGTATTATTTTGAGTTGTGACTCTTTTGAAGACGGTGTGCGATATGGTCAAAAATTTGGGAACAAGGAAAGCGGTGAGAAAAATTTTTCTTTTAATCACGCGTCAACTCTGACATACTTTGTTAATATACATCGTATGGAATCTAGAAACAGTTGTTGATTTATATTCAATTAAGTGTGCTTCACGGTACTTTAATTTCTCTTGTGCTTCTTTTGCGTGCGATAAAAATGGAGAATATAGGCAACTGGTCTTCGATCAGATAAAGTATTTTTGAAATAGACTAATGCAAATTTGGTGCCATTTTTTGTTTTCTTGTTGAGTTTGATCATTCTGAAATATTTCTCCGATAACCGTGTAACGTTAAAGACCAAATATAAGAAAAGGCTTTATTGTGCAAAACCGATATGCAGAAAAGGTATAATAAATACATTTTTTTCTGTAGATTTCAATTAAGTGTAGCAGGACATAGTTATTCATGTCTGAATTGCTATCGTTTTGCAACGTTTTAGTATTGAATTTATGTAACGTTAAAGACCGTTTACACCTAAACGACACTCACCTCTTTTAAATTTCGACAACTCTTGAAATACTGTGCAGAAACCGCTCAGCCGGATTCAAATCAATCAAAATTACATTGCTAAATTAAAGAGCAATGATAAGTAAAGAAGAAAATGGCGATTGCCATGAAAAAACTACGAGACGCAAAAAAAGCGTAAGAAAGACAGTTGTCAAACAACGAGCGTGATCGCGCTCATTACAAAGCGTCCTGAAGCAACACGGGAACGAGTGAGAAAATGTAGAGAAAGAAAAAAAGTGATGCAACTACATCTATAAGTAGCAGCTATAGCAATTTGCTTCCTGTTAAAAAATTTAGTTCAAATTATTTAATAAGTTAAATGAATTATTAAAAGATGGGTATCAATGGAAAAGGATTGATTTCTTACCTACAAGTAGGAGGGTTGCCAGCTGTTTAAAAAAATCAAAATCAATTTAAATTTAGGGAACTAGGTGACTGAAATATGTATCACCATATATATGGCAGTCCGACAAAAGCGGTTTAAGGTCATAGCTTGCAAAAATTTTGAAGAGGGTCGCCAACTGTTTGTAAATGGAATTAAATTAAATTTTACAAAATTTTTATATATGAAATATAAGTATATTTCTATCAAACGAAAGGGTTGCGGCATCGTATTTTTTATTTTATTGCAGTATGTAAATACATACATTCCCAGCAAAAAATAGGTAATCGCTTTTAGGGGTAACATGTTTTAGAAGGCATGGCGTTATAATGCCTTCGAATTTTTTCGCTTCTTTTAGG
>NW_016161935.1:17385-47053 GCF_001687245.7 Rhagoletis zephyria | reverse complement strand
TGTTGACAGCAAAGAGATTTAAATCGTAACCAAGTCAGTGGCAGGTGGCTGGCTGGTTAATGGTGGCAGTGTGAACTTTGAACTCGAAGAGAAATTAAAAAAAATGAATGAAATAAAAAGAACAAACAACCCACGTACAGAGGAGGTTTAATAAAAAAAAGTGGAAAACCAGCGCAGGAAAGGAACAAATTTGTAGTCGTAAGAAATGGATATACATATCTTTAAACGTGTATTTCATCCACAAAACTAGAAGATTTTTTTTATTGTACATACATTAGTTTGGTCCATAAAATATCAATAACACCTTTATTTAGTTCTGCGTGCAAAGTAAAGATATCCAAAAAAATTTCAAAATTAAAAGAAATAGGAGTGGCCAAGGTTTGAAAAACAATTTAACATCACAGGAAAAAAATTTTATTTTGACCAACTATAACTCAGCCAGTTTATGAATTTATATGTCTTGGTTTTAATAATTTGTCAATTTTATCAGTTTTTAAGTCAAAATTTTGTCAAATTTTTGCGGTTTAAAAATAATTAAATTTGTTTAACCGTGGTAGCAATCTGTAAAAATTTGTTTAAAATTAAAAAAAAAAAATTTAAAATTAAAATTAACGTGATTTCTTGATTTTATGAGTAGAAAAAGTAAAAGAGTGTCCCATATAAAATTATGATGTGGATTTTTTAAGATTACCCCAATTCACATACCGTAATTTTAAAAATATCATTGGTATCGCGATACTACCGCTCGTAATAGCCCTTTTTACTCCAGCCTAACAGGGTAATGGGACGTTCATAACACCACCCGCGAAAGGGGAACGAGTCTTATTCTCATTTATTGGCTTCCTTGATGGAAATATCCAGTTTTTTTTCAATAACTTAAGTAAAAACCATCAATGACCACAAAGAGCTTTTGTTCTATACGCGTCCATATAAAATCCATGAAAACGTGACTGATGTATATCATCAATATTTTTTATAAATACTGGTCCTGGGCTTAACTGCACTTTCACACTCATCTAACACAGAATTTCACATTCCACCGGTAAGAGATTTTACATGAGTCGTTTCCTGAAAATATCCCGCAGTTGACACTTTTCCAAGTTTTATACAGTCATGCCCAAAACATATGCCGCCGGAGAAGCTTTTTAAAATTTTCTTTTGCTATCTCTGGTCGTCGTTGCTTTATATCAGCGATGGACAGAGAGAGCTTTTACTCTGCACGTTTTCTATACAAAATGTATACCGCTTTTTAGATTAGTTCAGAATAAAAGACCTCTCCAGGCATGGGCGTAGCCAGGTAGGGGCAGGAGGGTGCTCGAGCCTTCCCCCCCCCCCTAACTTTCAAATTTTCCTTATATATATATAAAATAGTACCCTGAAATGCCGGCTTAATAGGGTCGGGCCCCCCCCCCCGGCCCTAAATTTCATTCTGGCTACGCCGATGTCTCGAGGTAACATAGATCTAAATCGGTAACAAATAAAAAAAACCCGCGGGCAAAGCTTTTTAAAACTTTCTATAGATGTGATATTAGTGATTTCGGTATTACTATACAATAGTATTGCAAGTGGCAGGGGGAACTAGAGGTACTCACTTTTTATAACTAATCAAGTCGTTCCTATGAAGGCTGGTCGATAGAAATTATGCAGTAAGGCTCAAGATAACCTAGTCATTAAGCCACAGCATCAGCTTGCTTAAAGGCGATGGGGTCGTATGTAGGATCTCCGATTATCCTTCGTCCGGTTCGCAAGGTCAAAATTTAAGCCTTTAAGTCTATCCAAGTGAGCAAAAATACGTATTCGAATTGAACGCGCTGTCATAAAATTGAACCCAAAAGCTCTCTCTCCTTCACACATCCCTCTACCATCAAAAGACAGTAAGTATTTATCATTTAAAAACAACTTAAGTTCGCATGTTCCCAACCACTTTTGGCTACTGTAAAAACTTTTTATGGTAATAGTGATTAGCTAAAACCGAGTGGAGAACTGCTGACATGCAGCTGCGCGCAATAAGACAATTTTATTTCAACCATAAGCAGCAATTAGTGACAGCGGACAGATATACCGACAAGTAAACGGACAGATCAACGGCGACCTACAAATATACATACAAGTATCTGCTATGAGAAGTGAATAAGTCACATATGTATATTTGTATTTAAGCACATCTACACTGAATAAGAAGGTAATCCACGACCGAACGTAATTCATCCAAAAAGCGCGCACGCTAGGTTGTTGGCAACTATATATATCAGTGAATACCACTCCAAGTTGGCTGCCGACGACAGTGATCGCACTCATAAAGATCTCAACATGCCAGACCACACAGGCTACACAGTTGCTGTCGCCACTACTACTGGTTCGCCGATGCCGCCTCAACCGCTTCAGCCGCCTCGGTCGCTTGTTGCATTTATGTACAATGCGGCATAACTCTATTATGCTGGAACTCCTTGAGAGCGACAGCAGCTAGCAGCAAGTCGTCCAGCTCCGCAGCGACAAGCAAGCGATGACCATATGTGCGCATGCGCGATTCGCGTTGGGGCCAATTGGGAGCGCGGATTGCAGTTTGCAGTCTGAAAAAGAGAAGCGCGTCGCCGTGCAGTCAAGACGTGCGCTTTTCAGAGATTTTAAGACTTGGTCGGCAGGCAGGCAGGCGGGCGGCGGACGGCCAGACTGTAGACTAGCTCTACGCTCCAATTAAGCGCATGTTTAAGCGACTTTAAGCAAATTTGGCTCGGTAGCTAAGAGAGCAATCGAACGTTTGCTTTTGTTTTTTTTTTTTGTAATCGATAATAAAAATGAACAAAAACACTATTAAATAGTACAACCAAAGAAGGCGATCATTAAGTTGGAGAATTAATCAGCAGTGGCGATGGCTACATACAGCTAACAAGAGTGCTTATGTACATACATACATAGTTATTTATAGACTACGTATGCACTGTGATGTGAAAGTAATGACTCAATAGTCGCGATTTCCGAGTTTAACTAGAAGACGGAAAGCGAGAGGTGAGACGGTTGCACTGGCATCAGTTGGTGTAAGACTCATTTCTAGTTTTTCTAAACTAAATGCCAATAATAATATTTCCATAATTGTTATTAAGCAATTAATATTTCCTCACCTACGACTATTTCGAGTAGTGCCTGTCTCTTTGTCCCACCAACATCTACTAGCCATGCCATCTATACAATAATTTAATTGGAGGTGTATCACACGTCGTCGCGATCGTCAATTTTTTTTGTGTGCCTTTAAGGAGTCGAGACGTGCGCACTGCCACTGCGATAATTTGATTGGGCGTATATTTGGGTGTGTGCAAACGTGCAGCGTTGAGAACAACATTTCTCTACAGCTCAGACACTTTGACAGCTGCGTTGCCCTCCTAATCAAAATAAGTGATTGCAATTTGCAAATTATGCATAATTAAATATTTTCTGTTAATTGACAACATCCAACATTAATGCTAATGAATGACAATATCGTTAGAATTGTTATAGAAATATTTGCATAGAGCAAAAAAAGCAAACATTTTTCAAATGGCTGTCTGTGGGTAAAAAATGCAAATGTACTATGAGAACGAACAGAAAAGCTTGTTGCCGGATATAAGCTAAACGTATGGCGCAATTGAAGAATGAGAATCTTGAAGTATCCGCAGTGACAAAGGACATTCAGACGCTACTTCAAGATCTGAATAATCATAACCTCATCGTAGATCGCCAGCCCGAAGCACTGAAGGTCATCATCTCATAAATGAGCGAAAGTTGGATTCAGGAAAGTCAGGATTTTTTCCTAATCTCAAAAACAAGCCATTCACATAATATCGGCCTTTTGAGGTTCAAAAACCAATCCTCAAGTGCTGGAGCCAAACGGATTTCAAATTCGATTTCAGCGCATCAAAATACATGAGAAAAGGTTAGTTTGTTCCCCGAACTCAGACACTTTGCTTTGGTGGCTGCGTTATGTGTTTGTACGCTAATAATCAGTCAAATTCCGCAAGGCTAAGAATAAACCCCATAGGACTAAACAGGAGGTTCCTCAAGGGGGTCGTTCGATCTCCGGCGCCAAACTCCCTCTGCCGCCAACTGGAGTTACCTTAGTGACTGCGCCGACGACTGCACCGTCTTTTGGATCGAACAAACCTTCAAATCTTTTCGAGAAGACTATTTTCTATATTTCCTACAGGATCCTTCAGTTCCAGGAACCTACAAATTTCAAAGGAGGTTACACCAAACCTCAGCATGGACTGCGACGGGTTCAATATCTCGACGCGACGGTCGATTACCCCAAAATACTGGGCGTCACGTTCGACAGGTTATTCTCCTTTTGCGCACTCGTCACCCTGGTTTTGTGTGAAAAATAGGCGTAGGCCACATTTTTTTCAAAATTTTCTTTTTGATGCAGAAATGTTCCTAGGGTATCTATATGTATAACTGCATGAAAAATAAAATACGTAAAAAAATTTGGCACGAGAAATCCCGTACTCAGGTAAACCTCAGCTTTAGGGCTAGTTGGATTTGATAAATTTTCGCGATCTATACTCAAAGACTTGTTGTCTGCGAATTTCTTAACGCATTCCCACCAAGATAATGAAAATATTCAAACAATTTACTCCCGTACGCCGCAATATCAAAGGACTTAATGTTAGTAGGTAAACCTTCTCATATCCATGCCATTGCCAAGTGCATTTACTTTTCTGCAGACAATAACCAGTCCCTCCCGTTTGTGATTGAAGGAATTTGCCTAACTAACGACAAGCAAAGCCTTTCGACACACAGAGACGTGCGTGCCGCTTATTATGCAAACAAAACGCATGCGCAATGCAACAAATGATGAAGCAATTAAAATGGTGTTGCTACGCGTGGAACAAACTAAGAAGCGACAAGTAAAACAAAAAAAAGAACACAGCAGCAACAGCAACAAAAAAGCGCAAAGCAACCCACAATTCAAAACAAATTGACTATAAAATTAGCGCAGCAACATTGCAATCACGTCGCACACAGCAGCAGCAGCAGCAAAAAACAACAACATAATAATGCTTAATAATAATGATTAGCAACAACAACAATCAATTGCTTGACTGTAGGCTGCAGAAATTGCAACTTTTGCATACGCGATGTGTCAACCGTGCAATTATTGTGGATATTATAATAGTATTTATTTATTAAAAACACATTTATGTTGACAATTGGCATTTATTTGTTTATCGAAGGGAAATTGCTAGGAATTAAAATGCAAATGATGATGTATAATTGTATTTAGAAAAACCCTCTTTGTAAATTAGCAGATACAGTAATTCTGAATATGCACATTACATTAGAGTGGGGACGCAACAATTACTTAGGGAGGAACAAGGGCACGAAGTACTCTCTTCGAAATACTTTTTTGCGACTATTCATAGTCCCCATATTAATGTCAAAAAGTTGCTACTGACTCCATTTTAACTATGAATATCCCAATAGTGATTTGCATAAAATTGCGGCAACCACATATTGACAAGTCTTGACTATTTATTGTTTTTATTATTTCTTGCAATATTTTTTTTTAATATAGTCCATTCTACATATAACAAAAACCATATCGCTAGCTTAGAAAGAAAAGTTGCTAAGTCCCATTTTAAAAATTTTACAGGAGAGGAAAAAATCTTCCTATAGCCATTTTCTTTAACTATTTCACAAGACTTTGAATCAAACATTTTGCGCGTTTAAAGCAAAGCAAATCCATAAGAATCAGAAGGATTCGATATTTATTAAAAGATGTCGTATTATTTTGGCCTTATCGGATTTGTGGTGCTTCTTTTGGACTTAGCAAATTTTCCTTTTATTGCTTATGAAGAGGAAAAAATAAAACAAATACCTTTATAATTTTCGAAACGATGCGTATTCAATTTCTTTAGCCTCCTATATCAAAATATGAGTTTTCATAAAAAGTGGACTTAGCAACTTTTCACTCTAAGCTAGCGATATAAATGCGAGTTTTAAATTTGTAAAAAAATTTAAAATTTTTTCCATATATCGAAATTTTCGAACATACTTCGTATGGAAGAAAATTAGTGTCGCTGTAACAAAAAATTGTTGCCAAACTAACGGTATTTTGGAGCTTTTTAACGCTCAACCAGCCAAAAATTTGGCATACCTACAGGCTATATCCCGGTTTAACATATCGGATATTTATTTAAGAGAGTTGCCACCTTTGCTTAAGATTAAAATCAATCAATTATTTAAATAAATAAAATGTTACAACAATGTGGGTGTCCAGCGAAAGGGGTTGCAAAACGGCTAATTTTAAAAATATTTATAAGGTTGTTGCCACCTGTGAAAATTTTAAAATTATTTAGTTAAGAAGTTAAATAAAATATCACAGCAGGGCGGATTTCAAACAAAATCGGTTCAAAAACGATTTTTTTTAATCTTCTTAAAAATTGTGAATCAATTAAATTAAAGGATTTAACAAAATACATTAATATCATTACAATATGGATGTCAAATGAAAGAATTTTAAAAATCTGTATCATCATCATCTTTCTAAATAATAAAATTCAATTCATTTTTTAAATTTATAATTTTCCGTGTTTACTGCAAAAATTGAAAAACCTTTCCCAAATTTAAATCTTTGAGAATAAATGCTTAAACTAAATGAAATTTGACAATGAAACAAAAAGTATTGGTAAATGCTTTTATCCTGACACATTTTTTGAAAGACATGTAATTAGTTTCTTTGTACTAGGCCTGCCAATTTAGTTTCCCAGCCTTCTCGATACTGCATCGCGTCCGAGAAGCAGATGATCAGAAGATTTAGCTGCATTGCCAAAAAAATCAGCATGAATCGTTAGGCAATATTCCGAGTTTTTGCAGATGATTACCTAATCCGCAATGGCCTAATTAAGTCATAAGTTTCTTGCCTGAATAGAGGGATGATTTTCTGTATATTCTTTGTTACCTGAACCAAGCCTACCTAAATGATCCGCGCACGCAGTGAACTAGCCGTTAATACCAGTAAGGGATATAATATACCCCACGGCTCTATTCCCTCAATTGGGCACATTGGTTTTCCGCCTTCTGATAGAGTCAAGTCAAGCCTAACATCGAAGAAAGGGCTTAGATGCTCAGATGTTAATGATAGCTGAGATTTCGTGTCTAATTTAACACTTACCACCAACCTTTGGTTTTGAGCAGCTGTCTCTTCATTCCTACCCTTAGCGGATGGTTTCGTTCAAGACTATAAGAAAAGAGTCAGTAAGTAAAATATTGGTGAACTGGACGGTCGGACCTCGCGAACACTCCATCCTCCTCAGATTTAGTTTCCAACACGTCAACGTACTGCTAGACTTCATGATGTCAATAAATAGATAAAAATATATTCTAGTAGACGAGCGGCAATCAAATCCTTGAAGTTGTTTGACCACTATTTTTACGGGTACCAGGCCGCATTGCTGTAGCAGGAAACAGTATAACTTGGCTAGGAAAGCTATAGGTGGTTTCATTGGGAAAGGAGAAGGTGACAGCGCCTTTGCCTGCCTGCGGGCAGTTGGGACTCATATCAGCATAGCTCGAGCGCTGGTCAGAAACCCGTACATGTGTAAACGGTTCGTAAGTGGTTAAGGAATTTCTTAGGCTCCTCGCATACTAAATAATTGAATAAGTACCACCTCTAATCTACTTATGTACATAAGTATCTCTCTTTTATGCTCATAATAAGTTCAAACAATAATCCTATTGAAAATTCTCTGATTTCTGTGCATACTTATTTCTTTTGATTTTCTATGGCATATCAGCATTGAACTAATTAAAAAATTTCTAATAAAATTCCTATACTTGTACATACTCTTACCATCAAATAGATTAATCTCCTCATTTTCGATATGCCCTCAATAAAAAAGTTACGGGGCACCCAACCATTTCATGCGTCATTTACCACCTAAGTAAATGTCGTCGGTGCGTATGCGATCGACTTGTTCATTGATCGATCGTTCAAGCAATGTTGTGCGATTGGAATGTGGGATTGTCATTATTATCATGATCATCATGCTCAGTAATACATATGTACATACATATCTAATATGATCACAGACAGCACACCATGCACATGTCCAACTAAACCGGCGAATGTCACTCATTCAATTGGGCAGTCAATCAATTCAATTAAAATAATATTTCTCCTTCTATTGCCACTGCAGCTACATAATTATTATGCGTTTCTCATTTGCCTGTATTTCAATTAGCTTGAGAAAGTTGCAATTGCAGCGACGTTAGTTAGTTAAAGGCGTATTAATTGGTGGGAAAAGTTGCCGAAGACATTAAATGTCAAAATATTTGAAGTTGATTAACTATTGACAATGGACAAAAGCTTTGAATGCAAATTAAGTGTGTATGTATGTTGTGGCAACATGAGACAGTATAGCCAAAAAAAAAAATCGCACTTTAATGTGGAATATTTGAAATGAATAAATTAGTTGTTTAAAGGGCTTTATGTGTACATTTTTTTCCAAAGCCCAAAGCTTTTTGGTTGCTATTCGCCCCTCGCCATTGTCGAATGTTGGGACTTTCCTTCGACACTGAACACTAAATACTTACAACAATTGCATCGGCAAACATTGCCTCCATTAATCCGGGGAACTCAACTACCTAACAAGAAGCCTGAAAATAATATGTCCAAGGTGTGAATTGCGAGCGTCGTGGTTTTGAAGATAGTTGTTGTTGCTGCTACTTTTCCAATATAACTAGATATATGTAAATACTTAATAAATTCTAACCAAATAATTTTATCGACGTTGACTAGTCAATGTGTAACCCTCTCAAACTAACTACAAAACCGCAGATGTGCCGCTCGGCTTGGTAATCCAACACCCAGCCAGCAATTGAGGATCTCTCAATCAGCGTACGTTGAACAGTTGACAAAGCAAGGCTGCTAAAACCAAGCAAAAGCACAGCCAGCTAAATATGTAATACAAATTTATAACTTGGCCCAGGTAATCAAATAAATTTGCACACTGAGGTGTGAATTGTGTGTGGTTTTGTTGTATTTTTTTTTTTTCTCTAAAGTAATTTGCAATAGAAATAACTGACTGCTGCAACTGAAAGACTAAACTATTGAAATGTGTGTGTGTGTGTGTGTAAATGTGTAGCAGCTACATATTTACAAATGCATACAATTAGCAACTGCTATCCGCAAATCAAGCAACAATCAGCAGCTAAATAAAATTATAGACAGTAATAAATATAAATGAATATTTGTTTGTGTGCGCATGCGTATGTTTTTGCTTGACATCGGAAACCACATTTTTCAGTTGATAAAACAGACAATTTCATTAAAAAATTGTCATCAATCGATGCAATGCCTCAATTGCCGTTGTGCGATCTGATATCATCGACTCGTTGCATGTTGCATTGCATTACAGTGCGAAGGCAAACCACTTTACCACTTTGCATTGCATTGCAGCCAGTCTAAAAATCGCTTGAACTGTATTTGTTGGTACATAGGCACATATATACGAGTATGTACGTGTGGATATTTTTCTGGCGGTGTGTGTGGCAATAATTTGTCAAGTGTGTTAATTTGCGCTTCACACCTCTCTCTGGCGGTTAGCATAGATAGCCACAGCTGGCGAAAGGGTGACATGCGGTATGGCTGCTGTAGCTCGAATGTTATTTAGTTAGTCTGGTTGGCAATAATTTTCATTGCGTATGGAAATTTGTTGCTACTACCGGTGCTGCTGCTATGCTACTGCAGTTTTGCAACATACAACTTTGAATGCGATCAATTTCAATGCACAAATATGCCACATGATATCAATATATTTTAGAGTGACTTACTAATTGCAATTGAGTACACTGAGAAAATTGGCACAGTGTTGCAATTAAATTTTATTTTGCAATATTGTTGAACGAATTCGGCTCGGCGGGGTGTTTTAAACTAATGCTTTGAAACTGCATAACTACATAGGAAAAGTATAACTACATGCACTCCCAGACCATTTGAATAGCACAACCTTTTTGTCCTAAATATGTACAGTTTTCCTTTTGTTTTGTAAATATTCATTAATTTTCTATACAAATTTAGAATAATTTACGTTTAAATCCGATTTCAAAATTTTATACATTTAAGAAAAAATGTCAACAAAGGTGTGTGCTATTCAATGACCTGCAGTGCACAAATTAATAATATTTTTAGAAAAATTTCTGGTATGCACTTTTATAGCTAATTTAATTTTAGTGCATTAAAAAGCAAGTTTCAAATGGCTACAAAATACAGTTGATTTTTGAGTATTTTTTTTATTGGCGTATTATGCATTTTAATCCACAAGTAGTGGTCTTTCACTGGCAAATTTTAATACCAAAAAACTTCAAGGTTCATCGAACTCGACCACCAACTAAGAATAAGTAGGAATCAGATGTAGTCTGAAAAAGTGAAAACTTTGATAAGTTTAAGTTTAGAATATTTTCCGAAAATGGTAGTACATTTTTTTTAACAAATTGACTGAAAAATTAATGCTTCAGTGCGTTATGAACAGTAAGTGGCATTTTAAACCGCTGTTGGTACCTTTGGTTAAGATTTGCCTTAAAAAATTATAAATTTTCTCTATGAGAAGAGATTTATATAAAGAAATTTTGAAAAATGTCAGATACAATTACAATATAAAATACAAATGGCCCGTTTTAATAAACCTTCCCGGTTTTTCTGCCTTCAGTAGATCAAGAAGTCAAAAACCTACCCTTTACCGCAACAACAACGCACACGCTCTTCAAAAACCACGGCAAAAACCACCCGAATTGCCTGTTCAACTGCAACCTTTGCGGACGTTTGTAAAATATATTGTACAAGACACTTACAACCGTTCAGTGCAAATGTACATATATTGTACATTTTTTTTTACCACTCGGGAAAAATATTTTAATTCATGATAGTTTAATTTTAGCATTTTTATATATGAAATGCTTTTTATATTTCCATACTATGTGCTTTTATTAGCGATTTTACTTGACTTGCGTGTCACTGGAATTTTATAAAATTGTCTATTTTTAAATTAAATTCTAAAAATATTTTTGAAACGCTTTCTATTTTAAGATTTACGTGAATTATTCGGGACATTCCAAAACTTCATAAAGTTTGATTTGTTTTCGAAAGTATTAATAAGATTTTTAGTAGCACGCTTCCAATGTTACAAAAAATTAAACGTACAATATATTGTACAAATGCAGGGAAAGGGATAAGAGTGCCGCACATAAGCATAAATGGTGATCCAGAGCTTTCTTGGCCACTAGCTTCATGCGTTTCCTATAAACGTCGCTAGCAGTCGTTGCTATCCTGAATGCAGGGGTCACAAACAGGCACAGATCTGACAGTCAACAATGGTCATTCCGCACCCAAAGCTTTTGAGCCTTTCGTCTCAATTACTTTTTTCATTAAAGCGATTACATGAATAAATTATTTCTACATTTTTTTCACAGTACTCTCAAGTCTATATATTCAATAGGCACAATTTTTTCAAAAATATTATATTTGCCCGATGAAGGTGTGAAAATGTTACACCTTTTGCATATCTCAACTAACCAAACATATGTATGTATATAGCATGCTTTTGATCGTATGTAGATATAGTATTTATATGCATGTGGAGATGGATGTTCAAACGTATTCCTCAATCTATCGACTACTTAATAAAGTAACTGGCAATATTGCCAATATGCTGCATGAATGCGAGGTTTACCTTCAGTTAGCGCAATCGAACGATTGCTGCATTCATATGTAGTATGTATGTATGTATGTGCACTACTGCGGCGCCACTTATAAGGCTTCTCAATTACAGTAATCAACCAAAGTCAACGAGACTGTCACTTAGTGGGTTTTCGATTACAGATTGCGTGGAGTAGCCGTGGTTTAGGCTTGCTGTCTTAGTCTGAAGATGTAGGCAAACAAACAGGAATGCCTGCATGTATGCGTATAATAAAATGTGCACACCTACCTACACAAATATGTGACTATGCATGTGTTTAAAAATACAAAAAAAGCATTTATTAATTAAGATACAAAGATAGCTACTATTAAAGTAAATGTGCTTATGAGCCAAGTTGCGTTAGACAGTTACATATGTAGATCGGTAAGCACAGCATGTGGCTAAGCCAGGCTTAACTAAGCTGAATTGAACTGAGCCGAACTGAGCCAGTAAGCTAACAGCCTCTTAAGGCAGATTGTATTTTGATTAAGTTATTAAACACACATAATAATCAGCAGGTCAGAAAGGTTTATTACTTTCACCAGTAGGTATGCAGATGATTCATGCCAACCCAATTCAGTGTGGCCGCAGCTCACTGTTCACTCTCGGCTGACACAGTTTTAACCCTTAACCCGCAAGCAAACAAAACAAACCCCATAGGCTGCCTAATTGAACAATCAGCTCCGCTAAATCTCTTTCTAATACGCATTTATTCTAATTATGCTTATTCTTATTATTGTTGTTTTACTTGTGTGCTACACTCAAACACTGGTGCCTCTCACCTACATACATATAATCGCTGCGGCGCATGCGTCGCTTACCTAATGAACACATCAAAATGCTTGATTACTTGCCGTAAGCATTGCTTACTTATTGTGTATTGATCGTAAACCGTTTGTTGTTTTTTGTTTTGCTTTATAGCATTTCTTATGCTCATAATTTTACGACTTTTGTTGTTGCATGATTATTATTCTGAGTTTCCCACTGTCTGCTGAGCCCATTGATTGTTGCTGTTTGTTTAAATTCCCTACACGCTTCGGTCATTTCAAGGCGTATTTGAATTTCTTTAAATTCTTCGCTAATCTGCTGGGGCCACCACTTCATTGGCAGTGAAGGTAAGGTACGGAGGAGCGGAAAGGACGTCGGTAGCGTTGGACCACCCTGAATCTGAAATTTGATTTGATTTACATACGTTTACATGTCCAAGTATGTATGTACATATGTATGTATGTATATGGCCATCTGTGTCTTTGGAGTAGCCGATTGTCATGTAATTTCAGTATTTAACTGTTATTGTTCTCTTCTTGGCCCAACTACTGTTTTTAAGAGGTATGCATATACTACCTTAAATCGCCGCCGGCTGTTGGTGACTACAACTTATGAATATTTAAGATTAAACTAATAGTTATGGATAGTCAACTGTCGCGCCCTAGACTGAAAACAGCACCACACGCAACTTGCCTCTACTTTTTCTCTGCCATTGGCAGCACTGGTTGCTCGTGAGTGTGTGCACATGCGCGTACGATATATTCCAGCTGGTTCTTGTGTGGCGGCGCATCGCAGTCGTCGTTCAGAATAATTTGTAGGTCAATAATGAGCGCTTTTATGACTCTATTAAGCAACGTTCGAGATACATGTCGTTACCTAAGCGTGAAAAGGTGCCAAGTCCATTTTTTGAAATTGTTCAGGAGAGACGAAATATCGATGTAGTTTCGCATTATCTGTCATTCTGCATCAAAAACTTAATTTTTAAAAAAGTGAACTTGGCCCCTTTTTACCTTTAGATAGCGATATGTATGTATGTATATATGTTTGCATGTATGTAAAAATGTTCACAGCAAACGCTACTGCAGGCGAGATTGGCTGAAGTGATCAGCAGCTGGTAGAAGAGATTTTTGGTTGGTCTTTATTGCGTACTGTGGGTCAGTGCTATGCTCAGAAACCTAGCATAGAGTGACTTAAGGCTGGGCTTGGTTATGCCAACGTGACACAGCAATTCCGTACGTTCCCCGATCTCACTAATTCGAGTTCTTTTGTTTCCAAACAGTTCGTCGAAAATATTGGCTTTGCCCGCGGGTATGCGCCTATTGAAGCTCAAAACCGTAGTAATGTAGTCAGAACTGGCATCTTAGAGGGAAATTCAGCTTAAAATAGGGTAAAGTTCTTTTTAAGAGAATTGAAAGATAGTAGGCAAGATTGTTTGAAAGGTTTTGTTCATTACGGCAGGAAAGTCTTACAAAAAAAGCTTCCTTACCAACTTTCATTGTGAAAAGCTCTTGCTCGCGCTGTACCAATTGTTGCAGTGGCCGAATGACAAAGCATTGATGTATTTACGTGATCCGAAGTTTGGATCCTCGGGTATAGATTTGTTGTTTGTTTTCAATTTAACTTATTTTCTTTTTTTATTAATCATATTTTAAATTAGTTGTTTAAAAAATATCTATATATCTACATATGTTCAGCTATAATTTATATTTCATTTTTGTTATTCTTTGTTTTTTTTTATTTAATTTTAAGATTTTATTGTTTTGTTTCAAAAAACCTTTTTTTTAAATTCATTTAATTAAAAAAAATATTTAATTCACTTTTTTTAATTTTTAGATTTTGTTGTTCTAAAACGTATACATATATCTACATACTATATATATTTTTTTTTAATTCATTTATTTTTTATAGACTTTTTATATTTTTATTTACTTTTTTTAATTTAGAAATTATGTTTGAAAAGTAAATACATTGTTTTTAGCCCATTTAATTTTTGAAACACGTTCTTTTTAATTAATTTTTTCAAATTAATTTTTTCTTAATTTTTGGATTTTATTGATTTAAAAAGAAAACTATATCTTTTACAGCATTTAATTTTTTTAATCAATTATTTTTTCTCTTCATTAAATTTTCTTTTAAGTTTTAGATTATATTACTTAAATAAGGAATTTTCCTTTTCAATATGCTTTTTTTAAATTAAATTTTCCTTTAATTTTTATTTTTTGTTGCTTTGTAAAGAAATTTTTCTCAATTTAGTTTAATTTTTAAAAGCATATTTTTTCTTTTTATACAATTTTTATTGTAATTGAATTATCTATAGATTTTATTATTTTATAAATAAAAAATAGAAATATTTATGTATAAACATATATACATATACATATACACATACATATACTCATATTTATAAATAATTTTAAATTCATTAAACATTCTTCTTTCTTCAATAAATCGTATTCTTTGTTTAATTTAATTTTCTCTTAAATTTGAGATATTTTTAGTATAAAAAGAAAATTTTTATCGACATCATTTAATTTTTATATTTTTTGGTTAAATTATTTTTTGTTACCTTAATTAATTTTCTTTCGATTTTTAGATTATTTTATTTTTAAAAGAAAAAAATTGTTTTTTTTTCGTTTAATTTTCAGGAGCTTGTTTTCTTTTTTTAACATACATTTTTCTTTTTAATATTTTTTTATTTTTGGTTTTTATTGTTTTAAAAAGAAGCAAAATTTCTCAATTTCTTTTAGTTTTTAGAAAGCTTATCTATTGCTTAAATTTAAACAGAATAATGCTAAGACATCCTCGTTAACAGATCATTCAATTGTCTTTTCAAAGACGGAAAAAGTTTTCAAGATCGGTGCCAGAATTAACGCAATTCTTACGAAAAATTTTTGTCTTGCGAAAGACTGTGGCGAGTTGAAAGAATTTCCCGGTTAGTCATGTTCGGTTCCATCAAGTCGGCTTTTTTATTTCATCCTGCACCCTAGGTCTCTTGGTTTTCACATACGTGCTTCCTTAGGGCTGAGGATGTACTCTACAGCCATGCCAATAACGAAAGTGTGCAAATTTCTTTTTCAACTCAGTTTGGATTCCAGAATGATCCCAAGTATTTTAACTGCGGAGCAGATATTTAAAGCAGACCTTTCTATTCGAGGAAGAGTTGAAGGGGGAGCTTTTATTTTTCCTACTTCTGTTTTGAAGGGGTGGCCCATGACGCCCACGAACACAACTAAACCCACCAGGGCAGAAGAACCCGTCTACACTCGGGATGTTTAACTAGTGGAACCTCGCGAAGAAGTGTGGCATTTGGCGAAGTGTGTGGTCTCGGCCAAACCCGATGAACGGTAGGAAAGCCAAATAACAAGAATAAGAAAAATACTGCATAACTTTACCAACACTTCTAATTTCAGCACAACCCACGACGAAAAACGAATACGCCGACCGCCATAATTTGAAAATGCTCCGAATTCCACTACTCCCTACTGCAGCGCCCACCGAATGCACAACGTGTGTGGTCTTCCATAACAGCTACTACGCAACGCGGCAATGTCATAACATAACCGTAAGCGCTGCCTAACAACCGCTTACAACGGAAAGCTTTCAATGCCAACATTCTTTAAACTCCACCTTAAGCCACATACACGTCACAAAGGGAAATGCGCAGGGCACAATGAAGAGCTGCTTCATGTTTATGCGCCGATATATTGCGAAAACAAATATGCGAATAAGAATGTTCACACCAATGCCCATAAACATTAACATCAATCTTTCGCGGATCAAATCGAGAAGAAAAAATACGCTGTACACTTGTGCGCCCCGAAAGACCACCAGAGATGACATAGCCGTAAGCCACATTGGAAGCGTAAAGCGCAAAAGAAAAAAATTAAGATCTCCAAGGCAAATAAACGGTATAGCAAAGCCAGACTAGCCGAAGAGTACAAAAAATAAAAAAAAAACAATGAAAATATCAACCGTACGCACGGGCCAACTGAAAGTCCAACGGCACCGACAAGCCGGCCGCCTGACTGGCTGCTAGGCGGACGTACTCGTAAATGCGGTGGGTGCTTTAGTCCTGGCGGGCTGCGAGTCAAAGTCAGTGTCAGACCGTGTCAAGACTGGACGGCAGGCTCAACGAATTGTCTGCGCGCATAGCGGAGGGAGAAGAACGTTGCATCATCGATGTTGCCACCACTGCCGCAATCGTCGACGCCGCCGCAAGGCAATCTGGCAGCAGCAGTTAGCTTCACGGCTAAGCGCCTCTTCATTTCATGCGTAGATTTACTGGATCCTTTGTTGTTGTTACTCTTGCGTGTGTTTTTTTTTGCTCGCGGCGCTTGTTGCATACTCATGTGTGTAAATATAGAATGTGCAGTTTGTTTGTTTAATAATTTTGCGTGGCCTATGTGGCTGTCTGTCTGGAATGGGCTGATCCCCCATAAAGCCAAATTAATCAATTAATGAAGCATTTAATTACGGTGCGTGGTTGGGAAAACAAGAGCAGGAAGCAGTGAGTGAGTGAATGCGAATCAAACTGATGGAGAGCATGAGTGCATGCAATTTTCTGAATGGATATAAATACAATGCATAGGAAGGTGCGTTGGAAAATGGACGAAAAGCTCTTTCTCCGATATCACTTATCAGTTGGTCGATCGCTGCCTCGTAGTCCATTTTCGGAATTAATTGATTTTAGAGGCAGCACAATGCCCCAGAACCAGAATACTGCGGCACTGTAGTAAACTAAATTTCTGACGGAGGGCACCTTTCGAGATCGTTTCTCCTCGTCGGAAATATAGGGGAATTTTTCACAACGTGTGCGCTGTTCTTGTACATATGCACTTTAAGTCGGCTCGGTGAATGATGGGCAAACATATCGATATGGTACAAAGTTGCAAAGTCTTTTGATTGGTGATTGCTCATCATCGGTCGAAGAAGCTTCTTAGACTGGCAAAATTTGATTCCGACAGCAGTCTTGTTCGAAGATTACCCGATAAGAACATATCGATGGCTGAGTGGAAGATCGACCTATCTCGGCTGCCAGTTCGAAAATGCTCTATCTCAAAAAAACTTTTCAAGAACGCCCTATTTCAGAATTTTTTTGAAAAACACCCTATCTCAAAATTCGGTTCAGAAACGGCCTATCTTACTTCAAAATGTATTAAAAATATGCTGGTATAGGGCGTTTTTGAATCGGCAGCTGAGATAGGGCGTTTTTGAAACAAATTCTGAAAGAGGCCGTTCTTGAAAAGTTTTTTGAGATAGAATGTTTTCGAACGGGCTGCCGAGATAGGTCGATCTTCCACTCAGCCATCGATATACAGTAAGGCCTAACATCTGAAAAATATTTCGACGTTAGGTAGGGTGTTTCTTATGATATCGATATTTATAACCATAGTACTCGAATTCACAAATTCTCTTGCTTGCCATCTCCTCTAAGCTTTAGTAGGGGATCAGAAAAAACTTGTCGATAACTAAATAGCAATATCGATTAATATTTGTATAACAGTTTTGCTTAGATATTGCATATGTTGGTTAGGTTTGACAATACTGTTGACATCGATATTGATAACTTAAGTCATCGATTTAAACAAACATATCGATAATTATATATACAGAAATATCGATAAATACCATAAAAAATATTGCTTAATATACCGATCGAGTATACAAAATTCATCAGTAAATACACAATGGATAATTATATACTAAAATCGATAAATATTTATATAACGCAAATGTTTGACACTTATATTGTAATCGATAAATATGTATATCAATAAAAATGGCTTTGTATATCAATTTTGGCAATACAATTTATATTGATAAGCACAATAATCGATTTCGATAGATATATCTTTATGAATGAAATTATTTAATATATATAAGTTTTGCCGGTCAACATCAACGTGGCTAAATAACTACTTGATAACTATCGATAAAAATATTACCTGGGGTCAACACTGTAATGTGATATGAAAGAGAAATACGATACGATTGGCAATCACAGAGAAACCCCTCTGAGTTCAAAAAAATGTATTGACAAATATTACAATAAATCGATAAAATTATTTCTCAATAAATCTATCGATAAATATCGGTTTAAGTATCGTTCAATGACAGCATCAATAATAAATAAAAGAAGGGGTGTGATTACAGAACTTTATAAAATAGTCATAAAGTTATGCCCAAAAAAGTCATTAAACCCAATATTCAATTCATAACTAATAAATGTGATAATTTTACTAATTAACTTTTATGATTTTGAATATTAGCTAGTTGAGCTAATTTTAATGGCTACTTGTAGCTGGGTCATAAAATCCATGGCAGCAAATTGCCGCCAATGGCATAACCACAAAATGTTGCAAGCCGCTTTGAGATAATAAAGCGGTTTTATTATCAAAAGATCTAATAAAAAAAACATTAAAAACAAAAATTTAAATTAAAATCACTGTTTTACATTTAAATTAAAAAAAAAAATCAACTACGCGCAGCATCCGCTTGATCAGCCACCGCATTTGCTGTTGTACAACAAATTTTATGTTCAACCTGCCTGCGTGCATGCGCACAAACTAATCATTGCTGATAACTCAATTAACTTGTTCGAATTCATTTAAAATATGCCCACATGCTGAATTCCAACAAAAAAAAAAAAAAACGAAAGAAAAAAATAGCGATCACTAGATTATACAAAAACAACAAATAATTATGTATGTGCTATAAAAAGTTACACTAAAATCACAGCAGCGCCACACAAAAATGAACAAGCCGCGCCTGTGAGTAAGGCGGCGGCAATCGCTTGAATCGGATGCTGGGTCACTGGTGTTCGTTCAGTGCGCTTTTTGTACGAGTACATATTCTGTGATCGACCGTCGCCAGTGTGGCCGTTGTTGCACTGAGTCTGAGTCGTTGATGTGGCGTCGCCTGGGCATGTGTGTGGCGTAGCTTTGTCTTACTTGACTTTAATGTCGCTTAAATTGGATCAAATGCGGTAGGTAAATTAAAAAGTGATCGAAACATTTTATTGATAAATTAACAAATACCCCGAAGAAGAGGAATAAATAAAACACGCGCCACAGAATGAAGTGAATAAAGTGTAGTCAAGACTCGCACAGTGGCAGTGGTGGCAATGAAATGAGTGTACTGCTGACCGCTGATAGCACTGACAGACAGACAGACAGACATGCTGTTGATCGGCATGCCTCAATATAGCCCCACTCGGTGCCCCCTCCGCTACGCCGCCCATTGGATGGCAGTGTCTTTGAGTTTGGACATGTTCGTTCAAATTTATGCGGAATTCAAATTGCGTCGTGTGTGGTACGTCTTAAAGCGATTCGGCCCACCAGCGCGCTTTACACACAGCTGGTACATACATATGTCCTTAAGTGCAAGTGAGAGAGAGATGGAGTTGCAGAACGTGTGGATAAGAGCGCGTTGGAGTGTTTGGAGGAAATGCGTGTGTGGAGTTGCAGATTACAATTTTTCTGTGTTGCAGATCAATCAAGTTTAAGTACCCGCTTGCCTGACAGCTTACGAACTCTGATCCCGACAACTTGTTGTCTTTCTCTTTTTCTACGTTTTCTAGTGTTTAATATTTACATTAAGATGGACAGCGACGAAATTAGCAATGATTCAAATTAATCGCAAAACATAAATATCGTCGCAGCAAATCGCTTAATCACCGAGAAACATAAAACGAACAAGTGTTGGGATGAATTGACGCAGTGAACGGTTACTTGCCATGCCAGCTCCGCTGAAAAATTAATATAATCAATGCTGCCAGATCTATAGTTTTAACTGTTAACCACAGTTTTTAGACAACTTGAAAGCTTTTTTCTTTAAATACCTTGTACCTAGTACAAATTGCAGTCTTTTCGAAATCTCCAATTTCAATTAATAAACTAAAATTTCTCTTATGGTGCCTTGGAAGTAAATTTTTAAGATAAAAAGGGCGATGAGTAGTGTTTCGTCATTTGAAGGAAATGGTCCCAGCTATCCTTTGCATTCCAGTCGCCACAGCAAATATGAAAAGATTATTTTCCTAAACCAATTAAAATAAAATAAGAAGTAAACTAGAAATTCCAGCACTCTTTAAATTTTAAAATTTCTTGAAACATACTTATGCTACTTAATGTCATGTTTCCAATCAAATTTATGAACAAGTAATTTTTAAGCAAAAAACACAACCGACTTTGATTCTCATACAAAAATTTAGGTGTACGGTTAATTTCTTCATGGCCCAATTATCGGATCTAAACAAAATTAGTACGGGGCCACCCTTAAGGTACCACCTTTTCGATGAAAGTAGAATTATTGAAATCGATTAACGTGGTCGAAAGTTATGCGGTAACATACATAAAAAATATATATTCCGGCGAATTGATACCCTTCTCATTTTTTGAAGTCGGTTAAAAAATTAATAGAGGAATTTAAGAAAAATAATGAAACTGAAATTTACTATATTTAAATGTTTCAATTTATAAAATCTGGTTTTGTATAATTAACACTGTTTGTTATTTGTTTATAAATGAATTGCTATTTTTTATTCATGTTTAACAAATTAAATCAAATTTTTTTAAATTTCTCTTTGTTTTTTGAAGTTGACAGTTTTTTGTCGAAAATCCAATGTTTTTTTTCGTTAATTTAGAGTAATTTTAAACAATCTGGCAACACTGATTGTAACTAAAGCTAAGATGTTTAATTTCTTAACCACGCGAAAGTAGAAAAGTTAGAGAAAAGTTAAGAAATTGTATTCGTACCACGAACGGTGGTATGTAAGGATCCTTTTTTGGAAATTTTACATTCTGCTGTTCAATTCGTTTAAATGCGTTAAGTCAAAAACTCTCTAATTTTGTAATTAACTAGCAAATATCCAGCGTGCTTCATTGCGCCTTCAAAGCATTTGTGTGTTTAATACCCGTGTTGTAATTTTTGATTTATTTTAACAATTAAATTGAATACAAAATTTCAAACAGGTGGCAACCCTCCTTAAAAATATTTGTGGCAGTAGACTTTCACAAACCTCTTTAGTTTTATGCGCGTATTGCAATAATCAATAATCTTAATCTTAATTTTAAGCTCAATCCAAATCTTATTCTTAATTGTAGGCTTAACCTAAATTCTAACCTTAGTGCTGACCTTAATCCTAATCTTAACCTTAACCTTAGTCTTAATTCTACCTTAATCCTAATTTTATTCTTAATCTTAATTTTCTTAATAATCTCAATCCTTATCTTTATCTTAATTTTAAGCTAATCTTAATCCTAATCTTAACCTTAATCTTAACCTTGATATTTTCCGTAATCTTAATCTTACTCTTAATCCTAACCTTAATCTTAATCTTAACTTCTCCCATGGTGACCTAAGTATGGCCCTTTCCTGAGGGATGAGGGCAGCCGTGATAACCTAATCTTAATCTTCATCTTAATCTCAAACCAAGCCTTAGTCCTTACCTTAATCTCAATCCTAATCTTAGTCCTAACCTTAATCTTAATCTTAACTTTTCCCATGGTGACCTAAGTATGGCCCTTTCCTGAGGGATGAGGGCAGCCGTGATAACCTATTCTTAACTTGAATCCTAATATTAATCTAAATCCTAATCTTATTCTTAATCTGCGCAAGCATACCAATAAAACTATAGGTCTCACCATTTGTGTCCGAACATCAAGAGAGACAAACCACATATTAAAGGAGAAAGGCCCTTAACTCCAATACATATTTACTTTTTGCCACACCGCAACACTTTTATTTGAAAACCTTAAGCTTATATATTCAATTATAAAAACAAAAACAATGCCCAGTTTGCAAAAAAATATGTGAATCAAACAGTTTAATTACTTAATTAACTCATTTCGAAATTGTTCACAAAATACAGTTCACAGAAATCGTTAACAACTCTATAAACGAATTAACCTTGAGGAAGAAATAAAAAAAAATGAAATATGCTGAACTGATTGGAATGGATTCTGAACTGTTTCTCGGTATAGGGGAGCAGAAAGGCAACTTAGACCAAAAAAACAAAACAATAGCGCAACACCGCTTAAAACTAAAAAAGCAACAAGGACAGACGACTAGCGCCACCAACAACCGCTATCAGAAAACATGACATCAATACAAGTAGCCATGCAATGATACGCATATCAATAGCCTCAAAGGAACTCCTTAAACATTATCGGAAAGTTGTGACAACTTCTTGCAAGTAGAATTGGGAAAAAGAACGATAATAAAAAAAATAATAATAATGAAAAATAAAAGTAATGAAAACCCGCAATAAAAGTGTGTAAATGAGGCAGGCGCCAGTTTGTGTGAGCAACAACTGCCGTTTGCTGGCAACAAAATTAACATAACTGCAACTGCTGCACAACCAAGAACGCCAATGTTATACTGGTATCAATGACCAAAGCAAGCGACCGACGACCCTCTGTGTGGTGTGGACAGTGGGGGCGAAGGTGGTGCGGCAATGATCAGCTGCCGCCGATCCGAGGCACTTCGATCGTCATCAATGCGCATACATATGTATGTAGCTGCAGCTGATGGCGTGGGTAATGAAAGGCAGCATTGCTGCTGTTGGCTAAATGTCCTTGCGCGTAAATTCTTAAAATAGCGCTCATAATATCAGGTAGCGAATTCCGGGCCAAAGCGTACAAATTAACTGAGTGCAGCAACCAAAAATGGAACTTGGTGAATGGACTGCGTGCGATCTGCTGCTTGGCGCTATCGAGTGTTGTTCAATCGAGTTTCTTTGTTTTTTGGTTTTTTGTTAACTTGCCTTCGATTCACATTTTTATTAACTGTCGTTGCGCGGATAATTTATTTTTATTTAATTTCTGTTGTGGTCACATTTTTGTGCCTTAATGATTTCATTTAATTTCATTGGCGCCCCCAAAAAGTTACGACAACGCGCCGAAGACGGCGACTTGAATGCACCCGTACTAACATAAAAAAAGTAGCCACTTTTTTGAGTTAAAGAGACACCAACAAGTGTTTGTGTATGTAAGACGAAGCTGAAATGCACAAGCCACCGTTTGACCAACTGCATTGACAATCTTTTTACGGCTATATTGCTGTGCGCATTTGTGTAGTATTTGCCGTCTTTGCATCTTCGATCGCCGTTCATTTTGCTAATTGATCGTTTAATTTGTGATCGAAAGTTGTTGATAAGGTGCATTGCACACTCACGCATTCGACAGATGTGTATATGTGTGTAAGTAGTACATAAATATAAAAACTATACGCAACATGGATTTACATAGAGGTGAACATACCTACGTGGCATACATCATGAGAAAGTATGTAACTAATACCGCAAGGTGTTCGCTGAGGGATCCCTGTTATGTGCGACAAAGATATATTGGACTTGGTATTTCGCTTCCAAGTAGCGTTATATATATTTTTCTTGTTGCGGTATGGGTATGGGTTGTCTGCACGCTACCGAAGATTCTGTAACCGGAAAATTTTATTACCAAAAAAATTTACCAGTTCTTGCCACCGCGATTCTAGATACGCTGGTAATGCAGTTAAAATATTCAGCAATTCAGCTATGAAGAATTGTGGAAATTCTGGCACTGAATATTTCACGGGGCAATATTTTGTTACCAGCTTATGAGATGGTAATAAAATTTACCGGTTGCAAGAGTACACAGAATGCGAAAAGTGGTTAAAAATTTACAGGAACTTTATTTACCAGTTACAAAATTTATATTACAAGCGCAGAATAGACCTGTTAGTCTAAAAAATATAATAATTATGCTTATACCTTGTCATAACAAGCGAGGATGAAGGATTGGGTTCGTGCAAGGGCATCCGTGAGATACATTTCCATTTCGGTCCTGCCCTCTATAGAGACCTGTCTATCCAAAGAGATGCTTCTATATGGAGAAATGTTACTGGGATGTGGTTATTCGATAATTTCGTGTCATCTCTCAATTATTGAGACCAGAGAATGAAGTGCCATTTCCGTGGATCTATCTTTACAGGAGATGAGCTTGGGTTTGGATAGAACTACTTCCCATCGATGACGTGAAATCTTCACGGATTTTGTACTTAAATGTTCAACTTATTGAAATCTATGGTTTAAAAATATTGAGGGTTTCTTATTTGTTCACCTGACAACTATCTGAAAGCATAGGTACTGCTGAAAACCGACCGGGCCCTTTTAGTCCGTATCTTATAAATAATTAAAAATAAATATATAACCGAGGGAGACAAAGAAAGTGATAGAGATAAAAAGGGACAAGGAAAAAGAAAACAAATGACGAAAGATATGTTATGTTATGGTTATGTTCTGTTATGTTATGGTTATGTTATGTTATGCTATGTTATTGTATGTTATTCTAGGAATATCAAATCAACTCTCCTCAACTCCCCCAACTAACCTCCCATAAACTTCTCTCTGTTAAACTCAACTCACTTTGAATCACCTCACCCCAACTCTTTCACCTCAACTCAATTCGCCTCTCTTCAACTCTCCCAGCTGAGGTTATTTCACCACTAGAGAATAATAATTTTTAGCCGTATGACCTGATAACCAGACAGGTGTGAATGCCGCAGTTATGTTATGCCTTGCTATGTTATTTTATGTCATGTTATGTTATGCCAAGTTATGTATGTTATGTTACGTTTTGTTAAGTTGTTCTACGTATTTCAAATCAACTCCCCTCATCTTAACTCCACAAACTTCTCATTAACTTCTCTCAGTTAACCTCAACTCACCACATCTCACCTCAGCTCAACTCACCCTAACTCACCTTAACTTATCTAAATTCAACTCGCTTCAATATTAAGTTCACCTAAACTCAACTCTCCTTAACTACCTTAGTTTTAGTGGTTGAATTTAAACCGCAGGGCGAACACTTGTATTTATAATATGTGGGAGGACGTCTTCAAATATTTGTGAAGAGTCTGAAAAAATGTGGTTCTACATTCCTATTTACGGAAAGATGTTCTTTAGCTAACGTTTCTTAAAAAGTTTTTTCCGTGGTCGTTACTTATTGGTACTTACCAGTAATGACAAAAAAGAGCGGTCGCTCTCTCATCTGAGTACAAAAGCGATGGGCAAAAAGAGGTCCAGGCGGAGAGCATTATAAATATATTATATCAGTAATGATCAGATAGAGCTTTTAATCTGTGCGTGTCTATATCAAAACTATACAAAACTTTAAAAAGTTTTTGTCAGACGACATATTTTGATCGTGATTTTGTTATATAGACGCGGAAAATGTTGAACCCACATAAATACTGTTATAAAAGAAAAAAAAGTTTTATTTTAACCCAAAATGTTGCATACTACTTTCTAACCTATATTTGAATTTAATAAAAAGCCGACATCTAACCACAGCCATCAACTGTCTAAAACTTTTGAAATCAAATTTCAACTGGAAAATATATTCAGCATTTGGTTATTGCAATACCAATATGTTTTAGAGAAAGCCCAGATGCTATAAAAACAACAAACCCAATGGAAACTGTAACTAACTATTCGAAAATGAAAATTGCATTCATTCAATAAACAAACAAGCGAGCAAACGAGACTTGCATACATACGAACATACACGCATACATACACATCTATGCTATCAAGTGCATGAAATCAAATACCAAAAGCACGGAGGGAGGCAGGCAATGTGAGGAACAGGCGAGAACTGTCATTTGTCTATTTTTAACAGACACAACGACATGAAGGATTTAATTAAATTCAACTTCAGTTGACAGCAACGAGAGTAGCAAAAACAAAAAAAAAATTGGCTAAAAAAAACTTTGCTTGGCAAAAAATGCGAACGCACTCAACAACTTGCAACATCCGCTACTGACACAAGCTTCACGCTTAATTTCAGCAGCGTTTTTCATTTATTTGCTGCTCCTCCACTTCATATTCTGCGTTTGGTTTAGTTTTTTTTTGTTTTTTGTTACTTTGTTAGGTAGATATGNTAAAAAAAAAACTTTGCTTGGCAAAAAATGCGAACGCAACTCAACAACTTGCAACATCCGCTACTGACACAAGCTTCACGCTTAATTTCAGCAGCGTTTTTCACTTATTTGCTGCTCTTCCACTTCATATTCTGCGTTTAGTTTTTTTTTTATTACTTTGTTAGGTAGATACATATGTATATCCTTTCTGTTGTTGCATTTAAAGGATAACACGCCAGTGTTCGGTAAGTGGTTTCGTACGATTCGTTGTTGGCTTTGATTGCAAGCGGAATTTGTTGGGCGAAGAGCGGGTAGGGAGAGGGGGTTGAGGTCGAGGTTGGAATAGCTTTGAGCGGTGGTCCTACGAGCAGTCGGTGTTGCTTTCAAGTGCCTCAATTATGAATGAAATTCGCCGTTTGACATTCGAGATGCTTTTTGTGAGCTGTGAGAGGAGAAAGAAGAAATGAATGGAGATTGGTTATTGGCAAACGGAATCAATATTATTGAACTAAAGTGAATTGTGGAAATTTTCATTCGGAAGTCTAGTATGGCTGGCGACTAATTGCTTTCAAAGGGGGAGTTGGTCAGTTTTTAAGGAGCTCAGTATTGAAAACCATACGCAAAGAGGCCAAGAATGCTGGGTTTGTAGACCCCTTCTGTCTGGGATAACACAGGCTCTTTTTTCAGCAGATTATTCTGCGAGTAAGGAATAATACCTATCTGCTCTCTTACCAACAATTTTGTGGATTGCAGATTTATAGTCTTACGTACCTACATACATATAGCTTCATCCACCTCACCCCACCCTCTGCTTCCTTGCCTTTTCCCATTTGGCATTCGAGGGTTATTTTTGCAGTTGATTAAATTGAAATTGTAATTGTAACGTACACGAATACACCAGCTACACCAGCCACGTTGATTGTTAGCAACAGCAACACAAAAACAACTCGTACAACAATAACAAATGACTAAAACATTAATGAAATTACGCTTAACACTTGAACAAATGAGCGTCAAATGCGCACAGCGACTAATCTGGCAACGTCATCACTGATTGTGCTTTTCATTGCCGAATTTTCCTCCCCCTAATTTCGCTTTCTCGGCGGTTGCTGTTGTTGTTGTTGTTGCTATTATTGACTTCGGTGCAAATTGTCGAAAATTTAATTAATTTTATACGCAAACAGTATAAGTAAATGGACTATCAGTTGGAGGATATTATTGGCAGCGTGGACGTCATCATCATCATCAGCAGCAGGAGAAGCAGCAGCGGCAGCAGGAGCAGAAGCATGGAAGGCATTCAACTAAGTGTTCCTAATTAAAATTTCAATTTTCCACTTATTGCTTTGAATTTGGTTGACTATTTATTTAGTTACTTTGCAATTTTTGGAAACACAACAGTTTCATGGTTATTGGAGTTCAAAAAGGACATTTTGTTGGATGCTTAGTTCTTAGGTTTATTGAACTTACGTTAGCATCTGAAGATTTATTTTTGAAGTGCAGCTTGTTTTATAAGATAAAGGTTAAGATTTATATTAAGATTAAGATGAGGATTAACAATTATATCAAGATTAAGGTTAAGAGTAATATTAAGGTTAAGATTAAAGTTACGATTAAAATTAAAATTAAGATTAAGATAAAGATTCAGATTAAGATTAATATTAAGATAATTGTTCATTATTATGCAGAAAAATACTCACATAATATGGGCGGTTATACGGGTAATAGGAGGAAGTTTCACCCGAGTAGCTTTTTGAATAGAATTTTATTCGTTGAGATCAAACTGAAAACTTATGACATTTTTCTTGCGATTTGTTTTTCTTAGTACCTCATTTTTCTGACAAATCTAGTCTGTCAGCCAGACTCGACTAGATAATCTACCTTTGTGTTCTGTTAACAACATTAAACACGGTGAGCGACAATATTGCAATTGTAGAGTGGTAATTTTTACGAAAACCCGAACATTTTATGTATACATATACATAATTGTATAGGGTGAAAATGGAAATAACTAGCCAACATAAACATAAAATCGGCCCCCTGAGCAAAATAACTCAATTTATAAATGGCCAACAATGCGGACAGCAAGCCGTTAGCACTTATGTGTGTGTATATAAAATACATACATACATACCAACTTACAAACAATTCTCTCACCAGCGTCTAACGCTGCTTGTTGCCATTGGAAAATTGTCGATTGGCTGACTGACTAAACTGACAAACTTGTAGCCAGCCAGCCAGCCACTTAATGGCGCTGACTATGCCAACTGCCAACCAACTGCGTTGGCGCAACTAATCNTTGTCGATTGGCTGACTGACTAAACTGACAAACTTGTAGCCAGCCAGCCACTTAATGGCGCTGACTATGCCAACTGGCAACCAACTGCTTTGGCGCAACTAATTGCTGGGCGGTCAAGTCACCTAATAAAATTTAATCTATAATGGCCACCGAAGAGTCGTCAACGGCGACTAACTGACTGACTAACTAAGTATTTAGTACAGTACGTCTAAACGAGGTGAGTGGCAAAGTGGTTGTACGCTGCACGCTGTGTTGCAAGTATGCATGCGCTATATGTAATCGTCTCAGCTGCAAAATAATTATAAAATTCGTTATGTGATATAATTAAGTCGAAGTAGCACTGCGATATTTTGCGTTTGATAGCAAAATCACGATTATGAGATTTTCGTATTTTTAAATTGTTAGGTAAGGCGTCTATATATGCATATGTATGTATGTTTATATACCTCTGTGCATAGTTGGCAATTAGTACAATGTATATATATGCATATGTATGTTAGTTTGAGAAAATTGAGTTCGCTAATTAAAAAGTAGATCCATTGGGTTTCAAACTACTTTCAAAGCAAAAAGAGAAAATTGCATGGGAACTATGTAATTGTGTAATGCTTGATGTGCGTTTATAAAAATTTAATTACGTTACTTTATTAGAAACAATGACACTGGTCATAGAGATTGTAACCATACAACCTTACAAGCAAACCAAAAAAGTTCGCCATAAAATAAAATAAGTTTCTAAAAATTAAATAAAATTGTTGCTCAATTTCAAAGCCCAATATATCAAGAAATATCGATGTTAGCGATTTGGTGTTCTGGAACTTTTTTGTAGGAAATTGAATTTTTATACCCGAGCGCACTTGTGCACAAGGGTATTATAACTTTGTTCACATAACGGTTGTTTGTAACAGGCAAAACGAATCGAGATAGATATAGACAAATGTATACATAAATGATCAGAATGAAAAGAGAAATCGATTAAGCGGTGACTGTCTGTCCGTCCGTC
>NW_016161935.1:0-17360 GCF_001687245.7 Rhagoletis zephyria | reverse complement strand
TCTATTCATGATGAAATTTCAAAGCATACTGAGCATCTTTCTCTTTGACACCATGTCTGAAATCCCACGTGATCTGTCAAATACTAATGCATGAAAATCCTAACCTCAAAAAAATCACCCGTTAGGTACAAAGATTTACATTACTGAGATAGATTCCTTTCCACACATGTGTATGTATGTAACATGTAGGAACTTAGAGTGAATGGCTAAGTGACGATATATGTATGTATTCACATAATTTTCTTGCAACTAAAATCGCTTTATTGCCTCCAATCAGCTTTTATGCAAGCTTTTTAAATGCTTCGCTTTTGCACCTTGCCCGTGTTGAGCGTGGAAAAAAGCGTTTCTCTCTCCACTTGGCTGCTGAATGGCCAATGAAAAAATCGCAAAACACTTCCTTGGAATCCCACACGTTCGCTCGATTTGTCCAACTGTTATGTTTCAATGCGGTTTTGTGTTGTGTTCTGCGTTGCATGTGGAATGTGAAATGCTTGTTGACAATTTTAGCGCTGCCACACACCGCCGACGAACTGCCTCAAGCGGCCGACCAATACTAGAGCGTTCGAATGTTGTGATATACAGTGGGTTGATTTGGCATAAAAGTTGCTGCTAGGAGTTTCGTTGTTCCAATTTTTGTTTTTTGCTGCCAAAAAATGGTTCGGAGAGTGGAAATAATCTATTCCTATTACACATTAAGGAAAGACGGATTAGTAGATCATGTTTTTGAGAAAAAGGGGGAAAAATGATCTGTATCATTGGGTAAATCCGCACATGTGAGACTAGACCGTAATTATAAAATGTAGCGAGTATTTTCGAGGCAGATGAAATTCTCACCCTGGAATACATAGATGACTCTGTCAATGACCTTAATTGGCTATCTGAACAAGGTCGCCTCCAGCATTATTGTTGATCTCATTCACGATATAAAGCTTTCAAAAGCTTTCCCTGAGATCAATGTACATATGTATGTATTATTCGCTCCTTACCACGGCCAAAACTTATCCCACAGCAGGACGTTCTCAACGTTAAAGCTCTCTCTGGCTTTCACTATTATAAAGAAACTATTAACTTTGCAATTTCTTTCGTATACGATCGAGAACATTGGCGATCAGAGGGAGCTTATAGTCTGTGTACGTTACTGATGGGCACCGCCTTGCTCTATCTGCGCATCACGTTCATATATGTACAATTTTTTAAATACTTTAAAAAGCTTCTAACGCTATATATTTTTTGATATTGACTGATTTGGTTAAGTAAATGACAGAGAGAGCATTTCCTTGTGCATGACTGTATAAAATCTATAAATAGATAGCTTGAAAAGTCTCTGACCGAGGGCAAAGTGATGACTATTCCTTTAGGTGTCATATGTTGCCGGACCCTAACGTTTGATATGGGATTGTGGCAGCAACAAACAGAGGGAGCTTTTTTCCGCGTGCACCCATATGAAATGTACAGAAAGCTTTAAAAACCTTATACGCAGAATATGGATATTTTGGTCTTCACTGTTCTGGCGTTGGCTAATGAAAATATTGCAATGATTTTTGAACAAATCAAATGGGCTACAGCTTTTTGTTTTATACCTCCTAACGGTGAAAAAAATTCTAAATTTTTAGGCAAATTTCATTGGGTACACACATTTCGCATCACTGCAATTGTGTGACAATTAGAAGAGTTGAAAGACATTCTCTCAACCACTGTACTCTTAAGTCAGTTTGTCCTGCAGTGAGTTGATCANCTAAGCAGNCAGGCAGTCAGTCAGTCAGTCAGTCAGTGAGTTCAATTCAATTCAATCGCAAATCGATTGACATGTTTTCATCCAAACAAACAACAGCTGCAATATTTAGCAGCAGCAACAGCAATGGACAGACAATCTTCGGGGACATGGAACAACATTCACATTCACACAGTAAAAATGAAAATTTGTTGGCAATTGCGCAGACGTAAACGATGTTGGACAGCAACAAATCGGTAACAACGCAGTGAACGAACTTTTAACTGCATGAAACGTTCGAATGTGCAACTGAGTGAAGTTAAATGTGTTTTTCTGATTTAAAACCAATATATAGCCACACAAACAAATGTGTGCATATGTACGCATAAGCGTTCGTAAATACATATGTACATACATTTCTACAAAATATACAAATGTACATAATTACTTATTGCATTTACTGTATGCATTTATTTATGCGCGCTAAATTTGTAAGTGCGTTACGTCTGCTTGGCACATTCGACCCATATGTGGCAGCACGCTGCACGATTGCCCGCTATCAGCTAGCCAGCCAGCTACTCGTACCTCAGCTACACACTTTGCCACTACTGGTAGCAATCATTTCACCGATCATCGATCGCCATTCAAAGCATTGAGTGTGGAATATTAATTGCGTCCATGCTCCAGATGCATTTGTTTGTCGCTTCGAATTTAAGATGCGAACGTAATGAGTTAATAAGAATGCTAGAAACTATGTATATATGCACATATATACATACATACATATGTGGGATGGAAATGGATGCACATTCTTGTATTTAGTAAGACAGCATAGGAATCTAAACAGTTTTATTTTAAACCCATATCCATATCATGTCTTAGTGAAGGCAGTCCAAGTCGCAACGGAGAAGGGTTATAGGGAAAGTCGTCTTCTTGAAGCAAGTTTTCATAACAACCACAGATCGGCTAACTCAAGCCAAAGTTCACATGCTAAACTGGATGCCTAAAAAAAAATCCATGAAATTCTTGGAAAGCTTGAAAAAAATCGTAAAAGTACTCTAAAATCCTAAGAAGATCTCCAAAATTTTCCGAAAATTAGGCTGAAGAGTCACTTATATTAATATATTCCATGCCTAAAAAAATTAGGTCGTTGTGGTACCCCGATTCAACTCCCCTGAGTCATTTAGAATCCCTATTCGTCAAAAAATGGCGATCACAGAATTCGCAATCTGCTCATAAACAGTGTAGGACGGTGACAGAGAAGATAAAGAGCTTTTTCTTCATCCCCAAAGTTTTCACAGCTTCTACAAAACTCCGCAATCCGTGTCGCTCTGTATGTCAAACTACAAGGCAATTGTCCGTTAGATATGTGCTCGCTTCTTAGAGAATACAAACTTCGAGACCTAGGAATTAAGCTTTGGCGATGAGCTTGGGAAAGAACCGTAGAGTCGATTGGAAGTTCTCGACATTCTATACTTTTTGGTAGAGAGCGCAGGTTCTACTTTGAAAAATTTAAACAGGGATGACAGCTCGTGTATTTTATGATATTTCACAAGTTTTATGTATAAAAAGTTCTTTGATTAAGGGATAAAAGCCTTGAAAAAAAAAAAAGTCGATGTCGATCAGACGAAACTAGGAAAATTTTCTAGTCTATGTGAGTGTAGAAAACAGTCATAGTACGAAAGCAATAGTACCTATAGAACAGTGTCTTGGAAAAAAACATATCTCTTTATGTTTTTATGCGGTGGAAGTTTCGATAGTCAAGCCGGTCAATGTGAAATTTTAACCCACTAATGGTCATGTACCCATTCCCTCCCGGTGCTACTGTCAAGTAAATATTTCGTCGGCAGGTGGTCTCATTATTAAGCGCTCCGCCAGTTCTTGGTATCAACTTTACAGGCCTCTCCAAATGTTCCATTTTATAAAAATAATAAATAAATAAAATAAAATAATTCAGCTGGTCACCTCCACCATCAGTCAGGGCAATTCGGAGCCCACACTTCACTCGTTTATAGATGCACACCAAATATATAGAATTGAAATGTTGCTAATTTAGAATGCTTGCATTGTTGTTAATGTTGTTATTTTATTGCAGAGAGACTTTTACAAAATAATTGTAACAATTAAAGTGTACATTTCTGATTTGCACACGCATAAATAGGCGAAGGCATACTGGCGTATAAATTAGGGTGTTCCCAGGGCGGTCGAGAGAAAACTCGGGCCCCGAACTGCAAAATCACGGGCCGCTATACATAAATTACATTCGTTTAAAAGCATGTGATCATTTTCTTTAATGTATAAAGTCAAAAAATAATCAGCCCGAATCGGAAAATATTTATAATAAAAGCCTAAAACGAAGGAGCAATAATATTGAAAAAAAATATATATAAAATTTATGTTTCTGATATTTTAGGCCTCTTAAAAAGCTCGGTCCCGGGTGGATTCACACCTTTTCCTCCTCCCTCCCGACGGGCCTAGGAGTACCTTAAAATATCAACATCATGGCACACCTCTTTATTTTGTTTTACCTAAAAAATTAAGACATCCATGAAAATTTCAAAATTTTAGGTGTCGCTACCTGTGTTTGAAAAAATTGTTTTGTATTTTGAATCGCAAGAGTTTCAAAAATTTTTGACTTTAACCAAAAATATGTCAACTTTATAAGATTTCAGTCAAAATTTTTTCGCAGTTTTGTTATTTTTACAATGCAGAAATTTTCGTGGATGTCTTTCTTTTGTACGTAGAACAAAAAAGGGAGTCCCTTAGAAGATTTACATATTCAGGCAGATTCTGTAATTCACTTCCGAGTGAATATCGATAAAATCCGTTTTGAATTCAAATTGGCAGGGGTTGATCCTGCCTGATTGACGTTTTTAGGGACCGCCCTAATAAACATATGCACATGTATGTATGTATGTATGTAAGTGTATTTACTTACATAGATACTACGTCAATTGCTTGCCATTTATTGCGTTGCTTGCTCTCCCCTACTACTGCTATTGGTGTTGTTGTTGCATTTTAGTGACACATTGCAAAAAATGTTGGCAACTTGTTGCCACAATATTTCATGGTTAATTGATGTTGTCTTCGGAATGCAGTTAAATTTGTAAACGCATATGGTCAAATCATTGTGTGTTTGCTTTATTTCACTTGGCTAGCAGATGTTGCAGTTGCAATTGTACAGAACTACATTGCATTGGTATGTACATATATATGTATGCATTGAATAGAATTGACTGGCATGCAATTGATGGTGCTTTCATTGATTGCCTGGCATGGGACTGTGAGAGCACACACATCTGCTCCTACTATTTAATATGCGTTCCAATAGAACCGTAGACGTCTGCTTGGCAAATAACTAGCTTATAGGAAGTTCTATTAATTGCTTTACTTTTTGTCCGGTTTGCTGTATAAGCTCCCAAACAATGCAGTGAAAGGGAAAAATCAATTTTTAAAACCAAGAACCAATTGAAATGAAATGATTTCTTGAAAATAAATGCTTCGTACTCTTCCGGACTTTTTCGTGACTTTTTTGGTTTTTCCTCAGGACTTTTTTGGAATTTCATTTGCAGCCATGCTTTCCATTTTTTTTAAATCCCTTAAAACTCTCAGTATCATCTCACCATAAAAATCAATCAAAAAAGTCTTAACCCTTTACATGCCTCACACACTTTCCATAGCAGTCTTTTCATCCCACTCTCTAGTCACTTATTTTCTCATGAACTTTCGCAAACTCTCAACCCCCTCCCTTTCGAATTTTCGTCCCCCACCCACACGATTGTGAGTGTGTCTGACATTTATTGCCATTGTTATACCCAAAGCATGCCATGTAATTCCGTAATCTCCACAGCAAATTATATAACTACATAAGTCACTTGCTTGCCACAAGCTTATCGAATAACAAATAACATATTTAAAATTCAATAAACGCACGTTGCAACAACTGGTTGATGTTATTTCCTGGCTTATCGCACTCAAACCAAAGCCAGTAACTTGGTGTTGTTGTTGGAAGCATAAGATAAAATATGTGTGAGGAAAAAAATCTATAAAAATTTACACATCTACATACCTACCGAAAATATACAGTCTCAAAGGAAGCAACCCCAAAATATTCAGCTAAAGTTTTCTGGAAGAAGGCAAACACTTAAATATGCGATTGAAAAGAATGTCTACATAGCTAAGTGCGAAGTGTGTAAAGAAGAGAAGCTTTATCGTGGGTGATGTGGGGTAAATTCAAATGTCCGGAAACGTGCAGAAAATGAAACGCAGAATGGAGTGTAAATCTGTTAATATTTTTTCAGAGTCAAACAGACTCTCGTGAATTTTCTTCAGCGGCAACTGCATCTGTTTGTATGTATGTATGTCCGTAGCAGAGTTTGCTTTATGTTGAACAAGCAATAAATGGGTTTATAGTTAAGCTTATCTACTCGACACACTCGAGAGCAAGGACGATGAAGTTGGCTATCAGCGTAGGCAATATTGTACTTACATGTATATAAAACATACCTACATATACATATATACTTCATCCGCGTAAATGTAGTACATACATATTTCTGTGCCGTGTAGGAATAATAAAGCTTCTGATCTTGTGTACTTCTAGTGTCATACCATAGTCGCATAGAAAATAAAGTTTAGTAAACTCCTTCCTTTTCTGATGGCAGAAGTACTTGAGCTTTCGGTTTCAAAACTACCATTCACTATTTAGAGAATGGGAAGGCAATTTCTGAGAATATAAAGAGGGATTACGGATTCTATAATTCCTTCCGCTAATTGCAAGTAGAAGCGAAAAACTAATAGTATACTTGCCTTACCACATTTTAAAAATCAGATCGTTATCAAGATGCTTAAAAATTTATTTAGAGACCTCATAAACGAGTAGTCAATTATGTAAGGCATATAATTTGGTGTTTGGATTAAGGACTCGAGAGACCTCATTGAAACCCTCACATAGTCAGCTCGATTTTTCTTTGAAAACGGAGGCAAAAAAAAATAACAAGGCCACTGAGAAGTAATCGGGGATCAAGATCGAGCTTAGGCCAATTTCCTATAGGGTAATATGTAGGAAAAACCTTTCCTTCCCCCAAAATGTGTTCATGGTTTTATTACCTTGTCATTTTTGTTTGCTACTCAAGCAGTCTTTTATTAATTTTTTTCCTCCCTATATTTATGTACATTCTTCGTCGTCTCCCTGAGTGCTGTGGCCCCGTATCTTCCTGGATATGCGTTCTTGTAAAAGCTTTTCACGCAGTGGGCGTGTATACATACATACTTATATATTTAGCCCATCGCCTTGCAGAGTTATAAGTTCTCTGTATGTTGCAGTTCATTTGTTGATTGTTTTTATTTGTGTTTTTGATCTTCTTGTTTTTGTGTTGTTGTTGTCCTTTCTCATTTTATCCAGATAAACTTCATGATGTGGTCCTAGACTTTGAGGGTGGTTTGTAGCTTTAAGCTGGTTGTTTGCGTGTGTGTTCAAGCCATTTTATGATTGCCATGAAAAATTTGTCATGAATGAAATTTTAGTCGATTGTTGTTGGTACCTGCGTGTGTGCATTATATTTATGTGTGGTTGGTTAAGTGGTTGTGTAAAGTACATAAGTACTTGGCAGATTTGTGGGAGATTAGTAGCTAAGTAAATTAGTGTGACGAATATACCTTGAAGTGGGGAAGTGGTTTATTAAAGAGGAAAGATTTTATAAACGGACGGAAAACGTATGCGTTAAGAGGTTATATAATATTGGCACGCGGTCTACGTTGCTACATTTCGCTAAACAAATTTTTGGTCGTACTATTTTTTAAGTAGATAGCCCATTTTGCGCTTTTACTTACACCTTTATCTGCTACTAAAACAAGTTAACACTTAATACAATTTTTTTTTTTAATTTTGGCAGAGCTTTTCAAAAAATATGTCAGAATAAAGATTTTCTAAAATTTTTCATCCATCATTAAGATTTTGTAAATAGATTAAAATTTATTTTTATTTTTTTTTTAATTCATACATGCTTACACATATTTTCTGACCTGAAAATTACCGAAAACTTACGAAGAATCTATAAAAAAGTAGTGTAGCCCATTACCACCAACAACTTAACTGCAGTTAAGAGCCCAGAAAAGTTCCAAGAATTTTAACATGGGGTGATCGGCATAATTTACTACTTTTTACCTTCATTTGCTTATACTTATTATGACATTAGGGGATAATTGCACTTCCAGTTGTAATCTCCTTTTTCATAACTGCAGTTAAGGCTTGGTGGAAATGAATTATTAAAAATTACAAATCATTTTCTGAAAAATCCTATTCTTACTTATGTTGTTATTCGCATTCATACTCATACTCATGCCAATATTCATACCTACTATTCGTGGCATTAGCATTCATATTCAAATTCACATTCATATTCATAGTCACATTATATTCATATTCATGCCTATATTCATATTAAAATTCCTACTTAAGTTTATATTTATATTCATATTTATACTCATACTCATATTCGTACTCATACTCATAGATACTGATAGTAATATTCATATTCATATTAAAATTCATATTCATTCTCATATTGATATTGATATTTTCATATTCATACTACATATATACCTATAATCATACAGATGCTCATATTCACATGTATAACTATATTCACACTCATATTCATATTCTTAGTCATACTCATATTCATACTCATACTCATATTCGTACTCATATTCTTACTTGTATTCCAATACAAATATATTTACTTCATATTTATACTCATACGAAAATACACCACATTTATGCCTATGTTCACGCTCATATTCATACTAGTATTCATATTCATACTCTAACTTACATACATATTCATGTGTTACGTGGATGCATGTTCGATGAAGGCGGGGTGGCNCCGTACTTTTTCACTGCACTTAGCATAACTAGGCATGACTAGAAACTTTTTTTGTTGATGTGGGTGTAGGTAAGGTGGGTGGTAACGACCCACCCATCCGACGAGCTAGCTAGGGCACGCCACCATGCCGATGCGCCACCCCGCCTTCATCGAACATGCATCCACGTAACACATGCTTGTATTTATATTCATACTCATACTAATACTCATATTTACATTCATATTCATACTCATACTCGTATTCATATACACACATATGTACATTTGTGCTTGTATTCATATTTATAATCATACTAAAATACACCACATACATTCGTACTCCCACTCACACTCATATTCACAATTATGTTCATTCTAACATTCATATTGATATTCATACTCATACTTATTTATATTCATGAAGATACATATTCATACCTGTATTCATATTCGTACTCATGCTAATACACATATTTACATTCATACTCATATTCATAATCATACTCATATTCTACAGTTATTAATATTCGTATCCTAATTCACATTCATTCACCCTTGCATTCATACTAAATATAAATATTGTGTATTCATACTCATTTGCTTTTTGTTTGAAGTTCTAGAACACCTTAGGTACGCTTACCTCTGCGTAGTCAAACTGTCACTTTTCGATACCTCTGGTCAAACGAAATCAGCACAAGTCTAGGGCATGTAAATAATATACCAAGACCAGACCAAATAGTATTCTGTTACATAAAAAACAATGCAAAAGAAATGAAGAAAAAAATTGTCTTGCCACAAACTACAGCAATCCCAGTCAGCTGTTGCTATTTGCTGTAACCTTTGTCGGTAGCTGGCGACTCAGTGTAGGCTGCTGTCGGTATCAAAACTATGGGCACCCATGTGGACTCCATGCAAAACCATGTGAATGTGTGTGCCACTGCAGCACATTGATGAACGTCTGAACGTCAGTGTTATATGTACGTGTGTATGTATGTATGTATGTATGTACAAGTGTTGATGCAACTTTTATTGCCACAGCAGGCGCTACTGCAATGCCAAAGCGCAGGCCGCCGCTGTTACTACGGGCACTTTTTCAAACCGCTGTCGGCAGCCGCCACTTGCAAGTGCAAAAACTTATCGAAGCATGCGACAGATGCGTATCACCATGTAGCAACAACCACAGCAGCCACATGAAGAACCCGAACAGCAGTAAAAACAAAGAGGCACGAAAAAAAAAAACCGTCGCCTTTCGAGTGAATATAAAATCAATGAGCTGCATACAAAAACAATAATAACAAAACGAGCAATTGACGACGACATGTGTGTAGATACGTACGGTTGGCAAAACAGCAAAATATGCGACAACTTTTGCGATAAGTTGTTGCATGCACAAGTGGCAAGAAACCAAAAACAAAAAAAAAAACAAAAACTACAAAACAACGACAAGATCGAAAAGCGTTGCTACAACACAAAACAGACTGTGCAGTCGGCAAAAAAATAAAAATGAGAAAGTAAAAACAAAAATTTCAACCAACACCAAGTCAGTAATTCAAAAACCAAATGTTAATGAGTTAATTAGTGCAGGCAAAATGCAACAACATAGCCGCGCTGTTGTGGGTCCACAACAACAGCAGCAGCAAAGTTCGTAAAAAAAATGTGTGTAGCCTAGCGGAACAAATCTGTCTTTATGCTTTTGCGTATATGCACGAACATATACATATGTATCTTCTGTTTCTGTGGCTGAGCTTGTGGACAAAGATCGGTGGTGGTGGACAACGAAGGGGACGAAAGTTCTTCGAAGTTTACGTAAATGGTTCGCATAGAATTCTCGCGCAGCGCACTTCAACGCCTTATGATGGATGAGTCGGCTGATTGCAGTCATGCAAATATCGTACCCATGGCAACGTCGATCCCTTTGTGGGAGTAGACAGTTGCCAAAATGTTAGAAAAAAATCGTAAAAGATCAAAAGCCAATTATACCCGCAGTCTTTGCTGCTTTCTATAGGCACATACAGAGCTTAGTGGCCATTAAGGGCCAGTTTCTCAATGTCTGGTTAACACTAACGGCAGCTATAGATTATATATTATGGACTGCCCTAGACTACCCTATGCAGTTCCCAATATGATTAGGAGCTATGCATGTATGTCGTTTTAGAGGAATACATACCCGATTATTATCTACAGTGACTTCACTTAAAATAAAGTATATTTCTATGGTACCCTCGAGTTATAAAAGAATTTCTGTGGCCTGTATGAAAGTCTCGATGTTTAAAATCCCTGTCAGAAAAAACTCCTGAAACCAACCTAAACGTATTGTCTCTCTCTCAATATCATTCCGCTCTCCCTTATATTATTGCTTATATCTGAAGTGAGATATATTTACCAACATTTCTGAACGCAGCGGTAACCGCAGAACTTAGATCGGCAATTGTTTCTACAATTGAAAAATTTTAACAAAGTGTAAGCTCAAATCGAGCCTGTATTACAGATTATGCTTTCATTTCATCATCACCATCGCACACAATGCCTATAATACATTTTCGTATGTATGTATGTATGTTTACGTCCCCACAGCGGCTTAAAATTTATGACACTTGCCATTTACAATAGCAATTAATTTTAAAAATGTCTAAAACTGCACCTTAAATGACATTTAATGTACACACAAATGATTCAGCAACTCGACTCAACTCGACTCAGCTCAGCTCATTTCTGCACAGCTCTTCTCAACTCACTTCAATCCACAAATACGAGTAGGTACTAAGTTAAGTGACACTCCCAGATCACAGGGATCTTGGCGCGGAATTTATCAAGCGAAGAATCACGGTAACTTATGACAGCAACTAAAGTTTAAAAACCAGACAACAACAACAATAACCCCAACAACAACAACAAGAGGGGACGCGAGAAACCTTCAATTTGAAATAAACACTCAGGCGTAACTAAGAAAGCATAAAATAAACTGGCAAGCAATAAAATGAAAAATAATAAACGCCAAGTAGAACAAACAACACTTTAACAACGGCAATGCGAAAGATAACAACAACAACAACACGAAGAACAACAACAACAAATACATGCAAGCGAATGGCAAAAATGATCTTGATGAGTTCATTAGCGAACTAATTTCGACTACTGAAATAAAGCTTAATGCGAGCGTTGATGATCAACAGCAGTCAGGCGGTGTGATACGTACTGGCAACAACAACAATAACATGTGCAACATGAGCAAGAACAATACGTATAAGCAAACCCAGCAGTGCCAGACGGCAACAGCCAACACATCATCAGCAAAACAAACAGAAATTAAGTGAATTCAATTCAAGCCCGCGCAAGTGCAACGAAAGCGAATCGACAGCAATATATATCTAGCAAAAAACAATAACAACAGCAATCAGAGCAAAGGCAATGATCGCAAGCAAGACAACCAAAAAAAAAAAAAACAAAAACAGTCGAAAGTCAATTGAGTGACTGAGTTGTGTTAAATGCGAACATTTTGTGCGCTCGTTTAATTTGCAGCTCCCGCAACAATGCCACCGTTACGGCTCAGCGCGACAAAAAATCAAAGAACAATCGTCCGCTTTTCGCTTGCGCCGAAATTGCAGCAAGCAGCAGCAGCAGGGCAATAAAGCAACAAAAAGTGAGGCTACCACTTGCTGTCGATAAGCATGAGCAGCAGCAGCAACATCAAAAACAACGAAAAGGGCAATCACGACAAAAAGGAGGAGGCAGCCGGCAGTAGGTACTGAAACTATCACTATCAACATGTATCTACATATCAAGCAACAAACATATGTTGCAGCAACAGTTGACATGCATATAAACACACACATGCATTGTTGTTGTTGCTGCTCGTGTGGCAACTACCAACAGCGCTGCTTAACTCCGCTCAGCTTGGCACATCCGCTGCTGCGCCGTCAACTGACGCAATCGACGTTGCCGCCCGCCTCCACATCCGCCTTAGACTCACCACGACGCCGCACAGTGGTGCAAATGCGAAACGTCAAGTTCAAAAAAGTCTACAGCAGCCATAAGCTAGGCTACTCTACAGCTTACCATTCTTGACGGATTTTCACTGTTTTGACGTGTAAACATCTCAGCTATCGGTATGGGTAAAATATGCGTGAACCCAGCATAAAATTTGTAATTACTTCTCGCGTGTACAAACGAAAATTATTGGAATACTTTAGGGAAACTTCCGGCCTAGTTCACGAAGGTGATTTCGGGGCCGTTTCGCGATCTGTTCAGAATCATTTCCGGACGATTTGATGACTATTTTAGGACTTTTTTGGGACAAGTTCAGGACTATTTGAGGAACATTCCGGGACTAGTTCAGGGTCATTTTGGGACTATTTTAGACCAATTTGTGCCTAGATTGGGATTATTTGGAACTAATAAGGGACCATTTCAAGGCTTGTTCGAGGATCATTATGGGACAAGTTCTCGTATTTTTAAGCTCATGTATTCAAGACTTTTTTATATTAAGAAAAATTTAATTCTTAGGAAGCTTAAGGAACTATTTTTTGTTTATTTTGCTTTTGTAGTTTTTATTTTGCAAACAAAGTTGACCGCACTTTGCATCGGAATAATTTTTTCTTACTTCCAAGGCGTTAATTGATAAATGTCTTATATTTTTTGTAAATATGTTAGTTTCAAGCAATAAAAAATCAAAAATTACTTTGCTATATATTTTTTAGATTATAAATCATAATTTTTAAAATTTTTGCAAAAAAAAGCTCTTCTTTTTTCATCTTTGCAAATATAAAACAAAATTAATTACCTACACATATTAAGGATCAATTTTTTCTTTAATCAAAACCCGACCATTAAATTTTATGCAATAAAAAACCGACTTTAATGCTCATATAAAAATCTAGCAACACCGTTATTGATCACATAGTCAGAACTAAACCAAATTAGAATGGAAGCACCCCTGAAAAACCATATTTCCCATAAAAAAATAAAAATTATTGAAAACGGTACACGTGACCCACCATTAGCCGTTAACATATTGTACATAAAAAAGAAACAAAAAATACGCCGATGAATTAATAACCTTTTCCCTCTTTTAAGTCGGTTAAAAGCAATATACATTTAAAAAAACCTCTTAACTATGTAATTATTTCTCAAAGACAAAATCTAAAATCCATCAAGAATTGTAGGCTTTAGACTTTTTGCAATAGTAAAATTCGCGTTTGCACCACTGTGCACCGCTATCTCAAACTGCGCGAAGGGACAACGCGACAGACAAGCTAGAGAGAAGGCAACTGTTGCTCAAGATGTACTTATTGCCAATATGGTTGTTGCTTTTATTTGTTATTGTTGTTGCTTTTGTTGTAGATATTCCCCCATATGCCTTTGTTGCTATTTCCTTTTCTGCTGTCGCCGTCCTCGTCGTCGCCGTCATTCTCGTCCCTGCTGTTGCTGATCAGGCTGTTGCTCTGTGTTTTTTTTTTGCCAGCATTCGCCCTTGCTGTTCTTGCCTTTATGGTTGTTTTTGTTGTTGCCGTTTCTGTCATGCGCTTTTATTAATAAAGACCACACATTTTGACAGCAAGACCACCCAAGCGTTTGGTTTGCCTCTCTTTTAGATTTTAAAAATCTCCCCCCATTCCCGTGGCCAAGTTTGCTTTATTTGCCTTTTAGTTTGCTGCTTTGGTTTTGGTTTTTTTGCTTTTTTTACTTTAGGCCACATGCACATGTACGTACATACGTATGTACATATGTTTTATGTTCATATGTATGCGCGTAAGTTTACTATTCCCCTGTTAATACATATTGTCGCGTTGATTGCTATTGTTGATGATTTGCTGTTGTTCATGTCTCCTAAAAGATCCGCAACATTTGTTCGCAAAAATTCTTTCCATTAAAATTGGCAATGTCTGAGTACACAAGGGATTATAACTATGGTCAAAACAACTGTTAGTAGCATATCTGTGAATACTCATCAATTAAAAAATCTGAAAAATGTGGGGTTACTCTTGATCTGCCAACAGTAGGCAACATAACCCCTTAAGGAAAACAAATGAAAAATATCTGCTATAAGATATCTCAACGTTTTCATCTTCATTACGGTCATGGTGGAGGGTAAATAAATTCACTAGAGCATCAAAGTAGCAACTAAATGCTACACAGCATCTTTGTCTATTAATCGGGCTATTTGTGCTACCAGTGAGGATCGATACAAACCCCTCAAATAGAAACCAATATATGAAGTCGATAAATTTGGGCCATCGTCTTACCTTCACCTCCACTATATCGCTCACGTTCAGTACCAATTAACCTCAGTCACCTCAGTCCGAAGTGCGGGACATTCGCAACGTACGCAAGAACTTTGCGGAATCAGACCATATCTCGGTTTTGCAGCTCTGGAAGAAGTCATTACAAGGTACTCGATGGCCTATCACCAGGCTGATAGCAAAGGATATCCTTTCTCATCCTCTTTCTCTGGTATTCTGATTTACCTCTGTATTCCGTACGCCTTATCAGATGAAGACTAAACTGCTCTGTTATCAAGTTAAGTAATCTGTGACAATTTACTGCAGTTCCCAAGTTTTCGCAGTCCTTCTAATACTCTACGTGCTCCAAAGACTTTTAATGGTATCGCTAGAGACTAGTCCTAGTAGAAGTGGGCAGGGAACACCCGGTGTTAAACCAGCAGGGGGAGACAAAAGGAGTACTATCCTTGGTGTCCCCTGCCGGGTGTATGAGTGAGGAAAGTCGCCGCTTGTGCCGAAGAGAGGTCAGCGGAACCTTTTAAAGAATTTATGTAGGGTGGGCTGTACCCCAGCTCGGACCTAGTATCCATGCAGACCCGGTCTACGGCATGTGTCCCACAAGAACCTATAAACCCGAAGATGTTCTGGAGCTCATGCAAGTAGTGAAATTCAGTGAGGTTAAGGCACCGATAAAAAAAACTCACTAGACACCGCGTGGTTAGCCCACTGCAACATATCACTTCACCCAAGATGGCTGCTCTGCAACAGGGGAGTTTGGTTGACCAGTGGATACTATTATTTTGCATTAGGAACCAAGTACGGCACGAAGAGTGTAACGAGCTCCGTGACTAGTGTCAAACGGCCCGCTTTAGCCGATGGACCAATGCCTTGGAGGTACCAGCTTCTTTCTGCAGACTACTAGGACACTGCTATATGCTAGCTATGGTACAAGTGCCCTCATCTAGCCGTGACCTGTTGGCCCCTTGAATAATGTAATTTCTAGTCCTGAATTTGCAGTTTGCCACGGGTATTCCAATTCATATATATATCTCCCAGTCTTAATTCCTTAGAGAAAACTCAATTGAAAGCACCATTTTCTAGCTTGGATCCATTTGTTTAAAAATTTAATTTCCCCCTTCCCCTGGTCCTGGTGTCAATATCTTCATCTTCTTGTCAAGATGTTCGCTTTAAAGACCCTATCGGAGGAGGGTTTAGGGGAAGAGTATTCGATTTATGAATTATGACTACCCAGAGTATGAAGTATAGAAGCATAGGTTTCCACGTAAGATACCTGTCTAATATGAGTCCTAGATTTTTAGCATTTATCCTTCAAATGAATATCCACACCCTTGAAAATTAGCAGCGAGGCAGTAGGGTGTCTAAGTTTCCTATTAAAAATAATTACTTCAGTTTTATCGGAGCTTATTCAGAGTCCCCTACTCGGTGTCCAGTTTCTAAGCGTGGGCATATTGGAGTGCAAAATATCAAACTCGTATCGACCCACCCTAATAGAGCAAACAGAACATGCGCCAAAACGAAAGTCAAACCTAGGCGCTGTCATTAAGATATGTATGTTTGTATATCTAAAGTGGTACTAGCCCATAAAAAAGGCATATAATTGGGGCAATTTCATTAACATATGTTAGCCATTAGTACAATACTGATTGGTGTACTGCTATCCTTATACACAGATCGTAATGGTGTTGTTGCAGTTGTTATTGCTGATATTGACACTGGTTATTCCCATTGGAATGCCTACATATATCTAATTTTACGCATTTTATTATTTTTGTACGTTGTTACTTTGCTAACAAAACGGGATATGGGAATGGAGTTGGCTGGCATGCGTACTCGTAGATGGAGCTCGAAGATGCGTTATTCCGTTTGACATTTACGAGCGTTGTATTTGTCAAGCATTGCTTGCATATTTCACGCAATAACTTGTTGCCATTTTATGGCCTAAATGAGGCACTAAAAATGCTCCAGATTATGCACGCAACAATGCGCAAACATGCCAAAAGTGTGCACGCATACACAAAGCCAACAACAAACGCTGAAGTACAATGGAATTGTTTGAGCAGACCATGAAAAGTGTGTGCATAAGTCACAAGGTAAGGAGTTGTAGCAGCAGCAGCAGCAGCGCCGGCAAATGATGCTACGTTTCGCGGCATCAGGTGGAATATTTACGGCCAAATGGTGATGCATCACAACTTGCACAGGGAACACATGCATCTATGTATGTGTGAATGTATGTATTTTTGTATGATTGCAGACCACCCTACAGAATGCTGCCTATTGCTGGCGCTGCAGTTGTTGTTGCTGGCGTTTCTGGTGATTCAAATGCCATATTTCGATGTGTGTTGGTGGCCTGCCAATGTGTTCTTCGTAATTCAGTTCAATTCAGCTCATCACAGCACAAGATTCACTTTTCTGAGAGCATGTTATCCATGTGTTTGTTGCAATTGTTGTATTAAGCTCAGCTTGCTTTTGGTGTCCTTTCGGTTTTTCTTCAATTGTATTAGCTTGGGTTTGACTGAAAATTGAATATATAATCAAAGTTCATAT
>NW_016161934.1:23979-47056 GCF_001687245.7 Rhagoletis zephyria | reverse complement strand
AAAAAAAAAAAAACAAAAAAAAAGAACATATGCCCCAGCTTAAGATTATGTTGTGTATTTAATAACATAATTCCAACTGTCAACCAATTATTTTTCAATAAATTTCTCCGCTTAAACCCTACGCTTTGTCACTGTCTGTCATAACCACGATATGAAGTGATAAAAAATAATGAAGCGACCAAATATAAAAAACAAAAAAACAACAACAAATATACGCATTATTTTTCAGCAACAAAACCCTAACTGACTATTTCCACATTGTCCATAGGTTATAAAGTTGGCGTCTACCAACCAAACAACAACACATCAACGCACACTGCGCTGCGCCATTAAGTGTCCAATAAAAATTACAAAATCTAAAAAGGGCACACAAAAAAGTTAAAATGAATACTAAGAAAAATTTTAACTGTCAACTGGTCACCTGCTGTGCCGGCCCGCGCGTTGCTTTCCCCCCACCCGCAACGTGTGAAGATGCACGTCTGTCTCGCGGTAGTCAACCTCCTCCATTCAACGTTGGCATTCTCTCATTTATTCTATACTCGAATTCGACTTGTCATTTTGTCTTGCGCTTTGTCTGTCGTCTTGTTGGGTCAGCTGGTCTCGTGCTGATTGTTTATGTTTGTTTTGGTAATTTTCACGTGTGATTTATGCCAGTCGTAGCGCCATTTTATTTTATTTTTAACCATTTAATTTGATTTTACCACATTTTGTGTGGCTATTCTAACCCAACTTTAATACAGTGCGCGTATACTCGTAATGATAATATTTTAGTTAATAATAAAAGTTTACATATATCTATGTGCGCTGTTAGATTAATTGAGTTTTATTTGTTGCTATCCAATTCAATCAATTTGAGCTGGTTATACTGTAGCAGGCGTTATGTAGTATTTGTATTTGTTGGACACAAAACTTGAACGGCTATTAATGGCATTTAGTTACGTGCCAGCTGCACTTAAAATATAAATGAACTTAATGGGTTCGATCATAAAAACTTCTCAGTAATGCTATTAATAAGATATTATATTTTTTGTAGACACAGTGTAGTCTAATAATATGTATCCTCAAACGATTAAATTCCTGATCATTTCTTCTCGCAATAGTCACAATAAATACATTACTGGGAAGATTGGACACCAAATATTTGAACTGATTTAAATTTTTTGGGCTACCCACTGAAAAGCTCTTGTTAAGTGCGATTTGGTGTAATGAAGAAATTCCCGAAAATTGGGATCTCAAATCGTCCAAATAGAGCCCGCTGCCTCTATGAAGTTATGTCCAAATTTGGAACTCCCGTAAAACCCACACATCTGTTTAGAATGGCGTTGAGGATAGGTGTAGCAGCCTTAGGTCCGTCCAAATTGGGGAAATGCTCTCCGAGCTGCCCGAGACCAAACTAATGCTGCATCGTTTGTCTTTACTATGCGGTTTTGAAGAACTTTGTTTCAATTTTTCATTAAGAAGTGCGTACTACCGCTACGTAGGGCCTGAGTTCGATCTAGAGCAACATATAAATTCAAAAAAGATTTCTCTAGCAGCGGTCGTCCCTTGGCAGGCAATAGCAAACCTCTGGATGCATTGCTGCCACCGAAAATATTCTCATAAAACTTTCGCCGTTCGGTAGGACCCTCCATTTCTGTTTTAATCTTAGTATGCACAATTCAAATTGGAGGAGAAGCTCGGCCAAACACTTAGCAAAAGTGTAAGCCGCAAAATATTGTTATTTCTATAGCCAGAGGCTAAAATTTTAAGATGCAGTATTTCCTGAAGCAAAATATTTTATAATCTCTGTAGTCTAAATAAGCGAGGAGTACTGGACTAACCTACACAGAAATAGCTTTTTGGACCATTTTATGCTCTTTTCCGCAAGAGGAGATATTAGTCTACAGAGTCTTCTCGTGACATAAATCCGTTAAACTCGCGGTGACAGCGCTTTTCAGCTCAAACATGTTTTTTTCCATTTCTTGCCTTTAATATGATTTGAAATCATTCTTCTTTTTTATTGGCGCTGTAACCGCCCACACCAGTCATTTCTGTTCTGTGCCAACTGAAGCCAATTGGAAATGCCAAGTGAAGCCAAGTCCTTCTCCGCCTGGTCTTTCCAACGCAGAGGAGACCTTCCTCTTCCTCTGTTACCAGCATTGCGACCCGCGTTGAACACTTTCAGAGCAGGAGTGTTTCTTCCCACCCGAACTACATGACCCAACCAGCGGAACCGCTGGATTTTAATTCGCTGCACTAAGTCTATGTCGTTGTTAAGCACATACAGCTCAGACGAAATCTCTCTCCCACCATAAATCCAACGCCAAATTTGCGCTCCTTTACGTGGCAACTATAGTACACGTCGCATGGCTCCACGCTAGCCTTGTCTTGCCCCGTTCAACGCATTTCTTGAATGCCGGTGATGACATCCTTAGTCTTTCCGAGGACGTCAACCAGCCGGTCAGAGGCACCTTCTCCTTAAGGGTCCGGATATTCTAGATGCATACCCTAAAATCATAGCCGTTTATACATTTGTGGTCGTTGTCATCAAGGCCGGACCGAAACCCAGCGCACGCTAAGCTTTACGCCTTCTCACTTTAGCTCGCTCCCGAACGGGTGTTTGACCGCTACCCAGAACGTTGTGAGCTGTGATTTGAACCGTACGCATAAGAACCACTTCGGGCTACTCCCAGGTAAGTGGCTGTCAAAAGCTTTTATCACTTACGTGGACTTCTGCGCACGCAACCATCCACCCTTACCATTCTTACCTTAACATTATTTCGCTCGTGGGTTTGCTGTTATAAAATGAAATTGATTGATAGTAAATAACGCATAACAAAGTAAGATACTAAAAACGCCACTCAATCATAGGAGCTAGAAGCCAATGACCAACCGCACATAACATTTGCCATCTCCAAAATGTCTCGCCATAAAAAGAAATTAATAAATCATATTGGGATTGACCATATTTATGCATTAAATAAAATCACCGTTTAATAATTTGACATCTTAGACGACAATAAATATATACAGATGTATAAACAGAGACAACAAATGGCCAAAGTAGCCAAACAACAGCAACAAAAATGAAGTAGAAGAAGAGTTTTAATTTCAAGTTTATTGACATTTACCCATTTTAGGCAGCCAACCGACAAGCTAATGGTCGCAGCAAAAAAAGAAAAATTATACAAACAAAAAGAATGAATTGATATAGCCAATTTGGTTTCGGATTTGCTTGCGGGCACACAAACATATTTACTAAAGTATAAAATAAAGCTGTATTTTTGGGACAAGCGACTGGCGGTGGTGTGGTCAGATGTCAAAAAACCTACGAGGCGACGCCGGTTTCGGCATAGCAAAGGTGTGTAGGCCCGCATGATTAAGCGAATCAGGGGGGTAAACACGAACTTGGGAAAATGGCCAATGCAATATTCGTATGCTTGCGTTTAAGGACTGTGAACTATGAGAAATTTTAGCTTACCGCTGACGTCGGACGAACGGAAAATCGATTATTGTATGGCGCTTGGCCATCTCAACTTATTTTTTGTTAGTATTGCTAGTATTTCGTTTTTTTTTGTTTTTTGTTGTTGGCTCACTGCATGTGAATCAGGCATTGAATGACCGCAGACATGTATCGGAGTATATAAACGTATTCGAATACAAGAGTTCTCAAATAAAAACATGTTTAAAATTTGATATCTTAACATACAATTTTTTATGTGCGTATTTTTTATTTTAGATTTTATACTATGGTGGTGATTTTATTTTACTCATGAACATATGTACATACACACATATTTAATCCATACATAGTATGCACTTCTTTAGTTTCTGTCTTGGCGAAGGTATGGCGCTTGTAATTGACACCCAAATTAGTGGTAAATTATTTTATTGTCTATCTAACTGTTTAAATGACTGTCTTTCCACCCAAATCGCTTCATTTTATTTTCTTGTTTTGTGTGTCTGGGGCTGCACGGAACCTTAACGTGAGCTATATACAATATGAATTTATGAGCATTTATGTACACGAGCATTGGAGGTGGATGACTTGATTTTTCTCGGAAACTCATTTGCATTTCTAGCACCACACTTAAATTCGATAGCTACACTGATTTGAGGTTCGACTTGGATACTTATTAAAACTTCCTAAGTTTTACAGATAAAGCAGATAAGCTTTTAAGAGTTGTTTATTGCATTTCCTGTCACTTAATAATTGAGTTATTAAAATATATATTTATGCATGTTTTCATTGAAAGGAAAGCACTAATAAAATGCGTGAGTTCATTATCACTTATTATCTATTAATCGATAAAAGTTAATCAGCGCGATAGTAATTTAGTTGGATACATGAAAGACGATCCGCAAAATCAAATCGGTGGACAAGTTATTGGACTAGTATAGAATATAAATGATAGGAGAGGCAATGATGGGATAGGATGGGGTAGGATAGAAGAAGGTGGGATAGGACTAATAGGATAGAATAAGGTTGGATAGGATATGATATGATAATAGAAGAGGATGGGATAGGATAGGATAAGATAGAAGAGGATGGGATAGGATATGATAAGACTGGATAGAATAGGATAGGATAAAAGATAATAGGTTAGGATAGCAAAAGAAAGGATTGGATAAAAGAGGGTAGGATAGGGTGGGGTAGCAATTAATAGGTTAGAACAAGATTGAATAGGATAGGATAGGATATGATAGAATGGAATAGGATAGGATAGGGTAGGACATAAGAGGGTGGACAAGGAATTAATAGGATAGTATAAGATCATATTCTAGATAGAATAGAAGAGGATGAGTTCGGATAGCATGCGTCAGCAAATAGTTCAAATTTTGTTGTGTAGCCGTATTTTTCTTGCAGGACGAAGTATGCAGGTGCGCTAGCATGCCCTGGATTAGCTCGTCGGTTGGAAGGGGTCATATGCGCTTGCCTAATAACCAGCTAGACTAACAAAATTTCTTTTTATTAATGCCTATTGATGGAAAAGAAAAACTAAAAAGAAGAACGCCAGTCCAGTAAGGTGGAGTCTCCTACACTCTCAAAAGCAACAGTCTTGTGTAGGGTTAATATATGCTGTATTGCGTCGAAGAACAGGCCACCATTACAGACACGAGCTTTCCAAGTTTAATGTGGACTGGATGCGATATAGTTCCTCTGATATCTACATTTCGGTCGAACGCCTTCCAAAAATCTAGGCATCCTGCTGCAATCCTGACACTATTAGAAACTCCAAATTCCAACCATCTCATCCCATGGCATTGGTAACGTTATCACTTGTAAAGTTAATATATCCTTACCTCCTATTGTCACCCTTCAACGCTTCAATAGTGAACACTATGAACTATGAACATTATCTTTCACTACTTCAATACTTCTTTTTCTGATCATCTCTGTTTATTATCGTCACGAAGAAGTCCACGAACGTGGGGAAGGTTTTTGCTTGAATTCACCAGGGAGCGACCAGAAAAGATCCTTTTGCTCCCGGCACAAACTTGAGTTTCCAGTGTTTAACCAAGTATCCTATGGTTAGCAAGCGAACATCCGTTTACAAGTGAGTCAACCTGAGCGGGCACCTAGTTCAAGGTGCTTCTTCTTGTATATTATCTTAGAGTGGATGAACACTCCTAGGTACTTAATGTATAGCTGCGATGTTCTTCTACGTACTATATTTCCCAACTTCGTTCAGAACTCAACAATACCACTTCTGTATTGAGACAAGCCAACTTCAGTTGTGCTTTATGAGCCCATTTCTAACTTTCCCATTGAACAAGATCTTATCATTTCAGTTTTAGAACTATTCCTTGAGGAATACCGTATGTAAACCTATGTCCCTATCCGCTTTTCACGAACGAGGAAAAACTTTTGCATGTCTACTTTAATTGTGCTAGTTGATATTCCGTCGGGGTTTTGAGCTTTCCTAAGAAGCCTATAAAAGAAGTGCTCTCATGTGATCCTAGGGATCTCATAAGTTACTTAGGCTACATCTTCTAGCGACTAAGCTGCCATAGGCCAGTCAGAAACTCTGGGTTGTGAGGACGTTGGACTTATCCAATCCCAAGAAAGAAAGAGTCAAAGCTTTAATGAAGCATACGTTCATTGCATATGCATTTGCATATGCATGCAGCTCACACATGCATTCATATGTATATAACTATGTATGTATACATATCTAAAGGCCACATTCGTTTATAAGTTTTCTTAAAAGTAGCTTAACCGCCTTGGTGGTCTTTCAGTTATTTTGTCTAATGACTCGGAAATCCGTCAGCAGCACCAACATCAATGGAGTAAGTAGGCACTTGAGTTATATATGTATGTATATACATTAGGGCACATCACCAAAAAAAGTTGCGGTTTTCCACAACAGAATTCATAATTTTTTTTTATTTTAAGGCCTCCGCCAAAATATTTCGGAAAGATATTATGATTTACGTGAGCTAGATCGATTTTATAAAATTTTAAAAAATGTTTATGCAGACCTCTAAGTTTAAACTATTCTATAATCTGAGGTGATTTTATATGGAAAAAATAAAAAATATATATTTTTTTAAATCGATTTTTACAGGTATTTGAGGTAAAGATCATGTAAATTTTAAGATTTTACCGGAATATTTTGGTGGAGTTCTTGACATATCTATAAGGAATTTTATATTTCTGTTCGAAAAATATACCGATTTTTTTTTGTAGATATGGAGCATGTTGCACCCTAATGTACAAACATAAGTGTGTAGCTTTTGCATGCACGAACCAGTTTTTTTGTTGGCCTCTACAGAGTCGATTGTCGAACCCTTTGCCAACTAAGTAAGTAGCTGGACTAGAAGGTGACTTTGAGCCGTAAGAAGGGCTTCCTGCAAGTACATACATACGAATGTCTGTATGTATATGTAAAAATTGATAGGTTATTATGTACATAAGTTTTCATACATAAGCGTGCGTTCGTTTAGACATCCGCTGAAATTAAAAAAAAAATAAGGAATAACCGTTCATTGCGGCTCCAAAGCCGTTATGCATCAACGGCAATCGTCGGCGAATGCACCCTTCGATTCCCCATTGGCTCTGCTCTTCACTTCTGCTACTCTTGCGGGAGGCTGCAGCTGTGCTTATTTTCAGCATCAGCTGCAATCGTTTCATGGTGATCGTCTATAAGTAGAATCCAATGTGTGGTCGCTTGGCCCTATGCGCATATGTATATATGTATATTTGCAGTTTGTTGGTGCAGTTGGTTGTCTCACCAGACATGGTCAGTTGCAATGACTGAGCACGTGTGTAATCCTATTACCCGTCAGTCAACGTAAGCACATTCACTTGCACTTTTTTTTAATTTTTTTTTATTCGTCTGTATGTCGTTGGAGCCAATCCTACAAATTTGGACTGCACTCGAATTTAAGCTTTTAAAATATTTTATAAGCTATTTATTAATATCTAAATATTAAAAAACTAAAATTGAGGAACTTTCAGTAGATAATCTCCCATTAGTCCCCGTTTCAAAGTAAATATGTTTGTCTGTGCCTATTTTGGATTCATCATAGATGAAAGACGCGTCAGTCATATTGTCACCGTAAATATTCGAACCAAAACCTAGCCGAATAATATTTCTTTTGAAATGGTCTTTGAGTTCAGGATCACTGCCGTCTTAACCTCAGAACTAACGTTCGGGAATCCCGATTCCGTTTAGCTAATTAAAGATTGTCTCACCCAATTTAAATAATACTTCCTTTACCGTTTCTTTTTATAAAATGAAACATCACTCACTGGGTTTTTCTGGAACCCTTATTACCATTTCTTGACAAATACTTGATAGGCTAATAGGCTAATACCTAGGCAGGGAGACTATATGCCATAACCGATTCATTGGCTCCAAGCGTAAAAGGTGAACCTAAGCTCCGACTAGATTTTTAGTACAACTTCTTGAGTTTAAACTCACATTTGATGCTTAAGTCCCATAGTAATGCAGTTGGAGAATGATGTGGTAGAACAATTTTAAAGTTTTCTCACATGCTGTTCAGCCTATGAGGCTGTGGTCTAAGCCTCTTGGGTCGCACAGCTCGGATGAGCTCCCTGCAGGTAACTTCAAATAACAAAAGTTCTATTGTGACCATTCGTAGAAACAGAATTTTAATATTCTACTTAATAAATTCTGAAGTTTATGTCTTATGTCAGGTTCGCCAAGGACGCCTCTTACAATAACTTCTTGACAGCTTGTTGAAAATAGCACAGTCACAATGAACGAACTTTCGATCAAATATTATGATTATGAGCTGTAGGGACTGACGCGCTCCTGAAGCTAAACAAATTTTGCAGTAAGGATTATTTTCGGACACACTGCGGAAGTTGTTGGGGTGAAGGGACAGGATTTTCTATGTCGATGTGGAGGAGGTTCGACATTGCTTTAAATAAAACCATAAAGTAGCTCTATTTAGGAGAATGTGCTTACCTCCCGTACTCATAATAAATAATAGACAAATTTTACATAATTCAGTGTGGAAGTTAAAGACTTCATACACATCCTGCAGAGCTAAACTACCCTTTAGGGAAAGCTACCAGTTTTGAACTAGAATAATACCAGTTAGCATTTAAGCTTAACCAGGTTCGCCTTTCATCCTTTTCCTATGCTAGTGACTGCCGTTTTTAAAATGGCCACGTCCTACGAAATATCAATTATCCGGCTATGCATCAGAATCTAACAGGAGATATACTGGTAGCACCATACCAGTTGATGGGATTGTCGGCCTATTCATTCCCCGTGAAAGGAATAAGTATGTCATAAATAAAGCGCTGCCGTGCCATTTGTTTTTAATTTAAATATGTATTTTTTTAAATTATATTTTATATTGCAATTTTTCGTTTTAAAAAGAAANATCATTATACTGGTAGCATCATACCAGTTGATGGGATTGTCGGCCTATTCATTCCCCGTGAAAGGAATAAGTATGTCATAAATAAAGCGCTGCCGTGCCATTTGTTTTTAATTTAAATATGTATTTTTTTAAATTATATTTTATATTGCAATTTTTCGTTTTAAAAAGAAAACATTTTTTTTTAATCTCATTTAATTTGTATGGCATTTAAGTAAGTAAGGCTCTTGCCAAATAAAATTTACAAATTTTAACCTACTTTAANTTTTTTTTTAATCTCATTTAATTTGTATGGCATTTAAGTATGTAAGTAAGGCTCTTGCCAAATAAAATTTACAAATTTTAACCTACTTTAACCACCTCCAAGCGGAATTGAACCTGTGATCTCAGAACCAGAAGAGGTAGGCGTCATGCGACGCTACAGCCGTCATTTGTAAGGACAGCAATTAACTGCGTTTTATACGATAAAGGCTCTACAATCGTACAGCACTTCCTCAAGAAGTGTGGCGAAGTGCAGGGCAGCTCTGGATTTGCTACATACCAATAGNTCATTTGTAAGGACAGCAATTAACTGCGTTTTATACGATAAAGGCTCTACAATCGTACAGCACTTCCTCTAGAAGTGTGGCGAAGTGCAGGGCAGCTCTGGATTTGCTACATACCAATAGCGGCGTACATTTGTACTGGATTCCGGGGCATAACGGCGGCGCGGGCAACGAGGAGGCCGACGGGCTTGCAAAAGCGGGCGCTTCGTCGGAAACCATGCTGGTAGAGGTGGTGCCGATTTCCCTCCAATCGATCGAAGTCGACCTGTCCAAGATCCGGAAGGCGCAGAAGGCGTGGAATCAAACGCAAGGAGTCCAGGATTATGTGCAGAGCGTTCGGCATGAAGCTCACGAAGTTACTGCTTTGCCTCAAGACGGAGGACGCTAGGCTACTGCTGGGTGTTCTAACTGGACATTGTCCGCTGGTATCGTGCGTCATAAACTGGATCACCTCCAATGATAAGATCTGTAGCAGATGGATGATCTAGAAGCCGAAGCCAAGGTGGGGTACAACAAGTTGTTGCAGTATTAGCTGTGATTAGCTCTCTAAAGTGGTCGTGGTTTGTCTGGTAACGCTATGGACCTTAATGGTCTCTGTCAGATGTCGCTGATTGCGCATAGGTTGTTCGAAATTGTAAAATTAGTAGGNTTTAGCTGTGATTAGCTCTCTAAAGTGGTCGTGGTTTGTCTGGTAACGCTATGGACCTTAATGGTCTCTAAGAAGCCACGCAGCCAGCATACCTAACCTAACCTAACTGCGTTTGGCAATTCAAAGGCAGATGTCGCTGATTGCGCATAGGTTGTTCGAAATTGTAAAATTAGTAGGCCAGGGCTGTAGCTCATACCAGTTAGTAGTGAACTGGTATTTTTTAGTGACTGGTTTAGCTCTTCACTACAAGATCACCCTATGCAATGATTGTATTGCCTATTATCTTAGCAAAGCCTACAACAGCCTTTAAAATTTCATCTAATTATTCCATCTGTTATTCGAAAAGCGATGACTTCGAAAAGTTTTTTGAAGAACTACATAGATAGATTTTCTTTGCACCTTTGATAATCTAGACGGTTGTGAAGTGGGCTAGTTTTTTTTTGACCCGGATCTACGATTTTTCTAATAACAATAACTTTCCTTGAATTGGTTCTGATTTAATTTATTTTGCATATCTATTATCTATGTTAATCTCATTCATCTTCTACAGATAACTTGGTCAACTTTCTGTCCACCTCAAAATATGTAGACATAAGTACATACAACGTACATATACATGAGTGCTAAGCATACAATCACATACGCGTAATAAGTAGACGTTTTATAGTAAGAAAATTTGATCCTGTGTAAAGTTTATTTATTGGTTTGCTAATCTTGTATTTTGTATATTTTGTAATCTAATTTAATGCAATTAAAGTCAATTGCTTCAAAATCAACAACTCAACAGGAGCGCTGGTGAAAAAGCAGAGCACATCCTTCAGCATTCACGCCACTACATGCAAGGGACGCACATACATACCTACATAGATGCTATTGGCCCACCTACTTACTTACAAAGTGAAAAAAATTACATACTTGTCTGACTGCAGGCACAGCACCCACTGTAGGCCAATTGCCCGCTTTTTTCACAGCGTCTGATTCGCACTCATGTGAAGACAGGTTGAGTGGCATGGCAATCGAGTGAATCTGTTTGTGCGCAGACGCATTGTTTGGCTGCTGCTAAGGTCTCTGCCAAGTTGTTTGGGGGTTGTACGAGTATGTGCTGTAAGAACTTTTTTGTTTGTTTTTCGTGACAATGCCGCTGTCTCAAGGGACTTTGCTGCGTAGGAGTAGGACGTTTGCTTTGCTTATTTTGCTCTTGACTCGATAATGGAAAATACAAAATGGCTACGCAAATATTTGCCAAAGGCTACACTGAAATTAAAAAGTAACTGTTTTCATGCGTTGAAAGGTGAACAGAAAGAAAATTTGAATGGTAAAAGAGTTTGCAAGAAACCGCTAACGATTACAAAAATTTGAATTGAAAGGTTTTTAATAAAAAAAAAAATCTGTAATATTCGATGCGCAACTTATGATTTAAATTTAGCTCTAGGTATGGGTGATCCAGCAGAAAATTTTGTAACTGCTTCTTATATGTATCTACAAATGAATATTTCTGGCCTAGTTCAGGACTATTTCAGATCTTTTTAGGGACTAGTTCACGACTACGCCCATTACGAATCTAGTTTGGGACCATTTCGGTACTAGTTTCTGAACTCTTGAGGACTATTTAAGGCCTAGTTCTGGACCATTTCTATACTAGTTCAGGTACATTTCGGGCCTAGCTCGGAATAATTTTGGGTTTAGTTCGGAACCATTTAGGGGACTAGTTCGGGTTCATTTTGGGATTAATAAGGGACCATTTCGGGACCGTTTCAAGACTTGTTGGAGCTCATTTCGGGACAAGTTCTTGTTCAGGACTATTTTAGGAACATTTCTGGACAAGTTCAGGATAATTTCGGGGTAGTTCGAATTTAGTCACGAAATGGTCCAGAACTATTCCCGAATGGGTTATGAAAAAAGCCGTGTACTGGTGCAGACAAAATGAATAAAATGAAACGAAATTAATATTTAATTTCTTACCTTAACCTATTTATATATGTACATATGTAACAGTGATGCTTTGCCAAGCCATACACCGATGTTTATACATCCAATTTCATGACTACCTGGTACTCACGCCCTTTTTTCTCGGAAACTTTTGTCGAATTTTGAATAGATTACTAAAAACTTCCTGTCTATCGATCCGCTTTCTTTTCAGTGTATTACTTGCTACACAAATTAAATTACCCAACCTACACAATTCTTTGTGAGAGAAGCTCAACTGTCCCCAGGCAGCAATAGTCCGAAATGAAAAAATAAATAAAAAATTAAATTTGCAATTCATTGAATTCTTTTGCTTGAATAGACAATTTTTCCAAAATTTCTACACTCGACCAAACAAGAAAGTAAATTGAGAGACAGTTGGAAAGTAAGCCTGCTTTGGCAGTCTAAAGTGTTGGTTTGGCAACAAGGTCGCCAAACAAGCGGCTAGAGGCAGTCAGGCAGTCAGGCAGCTGGGCAACCAAGCATGCAGGCACGCTGGTCAATCAGCAGACAAGCCAAACCACATTATTGACGACGCTGCTGTAGAGGGATACATACATTATTCATTTTTATTTCAGGTGGTACAATATGACAACTCTATTTTTGTTATTGTACTTTTGCAAGCACCGTTTTTATATGTATGTATGTATATTTTTTTCATATAATTTTTCGGACATGCTCCACTTGTACCTACATATGTATGTACACATGTATGCCTGCTTGTCTACTCGTTTTAATCCCAGTCTTAATAGCGTGCTGATACCATGTTTCTTTGTATTTAACTTAATTTTTGTGTTTTATGTTTTTTTTTTTTTATTATTGCCATCGACTAAGTTTGCACAATTGACTGATTTTGTCGGAGCGCCATGGTGTCGTCGCCGTTTTCGCTGCGCTGGAATTCTTATTTATAAGGTTTGAATAACAATTTTAAAGACCAGCAGTTGTTGAACTGTCTATAAGCTGTGATTGAATTTTGGATATGCTCTGTTTTTTTTTTTTATGAATATGTTTTTGTTTAAGTAAAAGGTGCGCAGCAAAAAACAAAAAAAAAAAAACAGTTTTCTTGGCTGGCGCCCAATCAAGTGTGTAGAGTTAATGAGGTGTACTTTTATGAGGACATCAGGCTGATTATGTTTGTTTGTATATTATGCAAAATTTGTCATATGTGTGACTTAGCTTAGCTATTCCCGTTTTCCAAGAAGGATATACATTTCGTGGAAGGGATTTAGGGACAATTAGCAAATTTGGTATTTCGGCTAATCTAAGCTAAGCAAAAGTCTGCGATATCATACCCTGTTACCCCTTGTTTCCTTACAAAGAAGAGAATTGGGTTTAATATCACTTAAAATTGAATCAGGCCAGGAATATGTTTCTGGAAATCGCCGCGCTAAATTTCAGTCGTCAATAATCTTTATATATAAAGCAAAGTCGGTTTAGTTACACCATTTATAACTCAAAAATGTTAATGTTGGTACTGAATTAAGAAAACAGTGGGTTTTTAAGTTAATTTAATTTTTAGGAACTTTTTTATTTATTTATTTTCTGTTTCAAATGAAATTTTTTCTTAATTTAATTTTCTTTGATGGTTCGGTTGTTATTGTTTTAAAAGTAATAGTTTTTCATTTCATTTAATTATTAAGAACTTATTTTATTTGTTAATTTTTTAGTGAAATTTGTTTTTCAATGATTAGTTTTTATTGTGTAAAAAAGAATATTTTTTTTCTTAAATTTCATTTCATTTAAATTTTATTTTTTTTAGCGAATGTTTTTTCTTTAATTTTTAGATTTTATTTCGTAAAAAAGGAAAATGTTAGTTTTTATTGTGTAAAAAAGAATATTTTTTTTGTAATTTTCATTTAATTTAAATTAATTTTTTTCGTGAATGTTTTTGTTTAAATTTTTAGATTTTATTTCATAAAAAAGGAAAATATTTTTTTTTGATTTACTTTTTAGAAGTTTACTTTATTCATTTTTTCTTTTTTTTTATATAATTGTTATTCTTTAGTTAATTTCATTTTCTTTTAATTTTAAATTGTATTGTTATAAAAAGAAAAATATTTTTTTTTCTTTACTTTCTTTAATTTTTTGGATCTTAAAAGCTTTTTTTTTAAATGAGCTTTGTTTGTCTTTTTTTAATAAAAATATTTTTAAGTAGGTACCATTTCCTTCTTTTTTGATTAATTTTTTTCTTTTCTAATTCGATTTACTTTTATGTATTATCATTTATTTAAAATCGAAAATATTAACTTTTTTTTAATTTACATTAATTTAAAAAATACCGATTGCTAAAAGGCGAATAGTATTTCGAAAGGTAGTAAAGAGCTTTCAAAATAGTTGCCAGAATCGACAATTATCTTACGCAAAACTTTACTTTCAGTCTTTCGAAAGACTTCCGTGAAAAGGATAAAGGCAAAGATAAAAATTTAAATTAAATTATATAATTTTTAAGCAAAAAATACAACCGACTTCAATGCTTATATAAAAATGTATGAGTTCAATTAATTTCTTCATAATTCAATGATCAGAACTAAACCAAATTAGTACAGAACCATCTTTGAGGTACCACTTTTCCGATAAAAAACTCATTATAGAAAACAGTTCACGTGGTGCAAAGATATCTGGTAACATATGTACATAAAAAAAGAAAAAAAATATTCCGATGAACTGATAACCCTCTTTTTTTTGAAGTCGTTTTAAATCCTTCGCATGTTCTCCTTTTTCATTAACTACAATTGTCTAGTTTCTATAGTTTATACAACTGGTTAATCTAATTTTACTACTGGATAATTGTATTAGGAATGGGTTCCTAGCTTATAGCTAAATCGGAAGGGGATAAATTGTCTTCTTTCGATTAAAATGAATGGCACCTCAAAGCTAAAGATAGCTGGCAGCCCTGCTCTTAAGCTTTTGCTTTACGATACACATAAATAGTATTCTTAGATGGAGCTATCCTAAGGCGTGGGATCGGTGCAGTACCGTAAAATTATGATCAAAAGCCAATTACTGCTGGGTTGCTACTGCTCGGATGACAAATCAGAAGCGATTTCCGGGTTCTTAACGGCCTAGTCGAAAAATATGTCCGCCATATATTGGTTCAAATGAACTATAGAAAGACGACAATAACAATAGTCGATTGACAATAAAAATCTAATAAATGCAGTGATCGGACATCAAAAACCACCTGTTTTAGGTGAAGAAATTGAGTGGCATAATGAGATCATCAATACTTCGCCCAACTGCGTTCTACATTTTGAGACAAGTAATTTTTTTTTAGTATCCACACCGATATACGCAACATGCATCCTGTAAGGGAAAGTGCCACGAAAACTACCAAACACTTCTTCATGTGTCCACTTTGGTCCGACCCCATCGAAACAGCTCGTTTCCTTTGGTCGGTAATATAGGCAGGGTTTTAGCAGACTACAACTACAAAAACATTTCTAAATTATAATATATCACTTCAGAGAGTCCGAAGGTTTATATCAGACCCTTTAATTCTGGCCCCTGTTACCAAGTAGGTGGTATAAACGTGGGTTTGCATGCTGCAGATTTCCTTGTAGGGAGGGGTCCACAGTTTTGTGCCAATTACGTACGGCAAATGGCTTTTAATTAAATTTTTTTTTTTTCATGGCAGAGCTACACTTGAGAGGTTTGCTATTGCCTGCCGAGGGGCGACCGCTATTTTTGCTTTTTGATTTTGATGTCAGTCGGAAACTGGGCTCGATCCCAGACCCTGCGGTATGGCAGTGCGCACTTCTAACCACTACAGCACATCGGCTGCCAAAAGAGCTGAGACAGTGAGAATACGGTGGAATGTTGTTCTATCGATACACCGGCTTTGTTAGCTTAAAGCAGGGATCACACGATTTGTCCATTTTTACCGTTACAGAGTGGTGTTGTTTGGAAAGTTGTTAGTGAGCTGAACTCATTCTCGTTAAAAATTTCTAGAAAACACCACTCTGTGACTGCCAAATGTATAAATGTAGAAATCATGTGATCTCTGCTTAGGTTAGTAAATTGAATGCCTCTGCTTCACATTCAGCCAGAAAGACTTTGCGGGTGCACTACTCCTGGTTTTCGCCCACCGTCGCTGAGCTGACAAAAGTCGGTATATTTAAGCTTAGAAAATTGTAATGGATCTTGTTATATTTTAAAGTTTCAAACTTTATTTTCTTTCCCTTCCCTGGTTGTCTGATTCCTCAGCTCCTGCTTTTTCAGACCCATGCTGTGAGGCTCTCTCTTTAAAAAACGGGCAGTGACATTTTGTGTAGGTAGTTGTGGGGCCCATGCTTGTCTTCTTATCCCTCCCAACATTTTGTTCTTCAATAGATGATCACCCTCGACAGACGACGGAGACTTCGAGTGTATTTCTGCCATAAAAAAGCGCTCATCATAAATTGGGAAAGAATTTTCTTTCAAGCACTTAGTGAAATGTGCGAAGCGCCAATAGTATACTTCTAGTATATAGAGGAAATTTTATTAAATACTTAAGTATATATCGATACCTGAGTGGAAGATGGACCCATATCAGCTGCCGATTCAAAATCGCCGTATCTCAGCATATTTTCAAAGTATTTTTAGCTGAGATAGGGCGTTTTTAAACCAAATTCTGAGATAGGGCGTTTTCGAACTCGCTGCCGGGATAGGTCGATCTCTCACTCAGGTGACGAATTCATTACGTATGTAAAAGACTTCTACATTTTATCGAGGAAAACTTCGCAAATTTTAAAGCGCAAATTTACCTCATCCTGAAAAACTTCAAGACCGCCACTTCGCCGACGGCATGTAATACATTTGGATACGGCTTACTGGTGCCTATATAGGTAGTAGACGCCAAATGTATGTACAAAAATTCATTCAACATTTACGCATACATTCGAGTACTCGTAGTGCCCAGCGTAGGCATTGAGTGAGCCACTTGGCTGCCATGCCAGTTCAGCCGGCTGGTTGGTTGGCTGGGCCAGTGGCAAAAGCGTCAGAAAAGCGCTCAAAAGCCACGAAACATATTGGATATATTTGTATGGTTGCGTGGCGACGCATACTAATACTCGTACACGAAAGTAAAGTGAAAAAAATAATAATAATAATAAATACATAACAACAAGCGCACGCCACAACCATCACTGCAAGGTAAAAGCAAATGAGTTTTATTCGCTTTTTTGGGCGTGCAGTGGTGGCTGGAAGAACGGCAGCAGCTGTCAAGCCCACTGTACACAGCTTGAGTTGAGCAGCCGCAGCAGCAACCGAGTCAGTTGGCACGCAACTTTGTTGCATATCGCATAGCGTGATTTTTAAATTTGCGAAAAATGCGAAATTTTTACTAAAACGCGTAAATACACAATTATGATGAATTGCAAAAAATTACATGGAAAATGAAAATTGCCGTGACTCAAGTATGTAATTGAAAGTGAGAAAACTTTAAATTGATGTAGCCTAAAAGTAAATTACTATAAAGTACTGGCACAAATTAGCGCCGGCGCCGCTTGCATGTGAAAAAGTACATAAGCGTTGCAAACAAACAAAAACGCTGAACAAAATGTACCATTAACTATGGAATACAACAGATGATAAGCAGTTAAAAAAAAAAAAACCTACGCAAACAAAAGCCTGACCCCAAACAAATTGCCATTTTCCTATTGACACATAAAATGCAACTTCATCTGGCTATTCGCTAATTAATTCGCTTGTTTGCCTGTGCCAATTAGCGACGTTCGCAGGCCGTTAATTAGTGCTGAGTATCAGCAATTAAAATAACAATAAAACAACTGCAAATCGACGTTGTAACTGCAAACAAAACTAAAACTAAAACTAAAAAAAATGGAGTTTAAACTTTGTAAATTTACTACAAATTAATTGCTCATTAGTACACTCGTGACGATCATTAACTGCTGACAGTTGCGCGAGTGATCCACGTAGCAATAGCCAGCTAGCCAGTAAGCGATCAACAACAACACAAACGCCAACAACGTGGTCGATTATAATCGGCAAGTCTTCCCATTGCTGCTTGTCAGCCACACTCTACTGCAGCTGGTAGCAGCGCTTATTTCGCCCATCAGTGCCCCAACGCCACCCGATTTGCCATCTGCATTTTTATTGACCATCTGGATTGACACTGCCGCGTTTTCTTATTGCCTCAACCACTGCTTAAGGTTCGCATTTAGCGTTTGCCTCGTCTTTTATTTTGCATCATTCCCGGGCACCTGACTGGCAATTGTGCTGTGCGTGTGCGACTGTGTTGGTTAATTATTGTGCATTGCAATTACAAATCGCGACATTTATTTACAACTTGTGTCAATGAGTGAATGTCAAGTGTCAAAGTGATTTACTTGTGTCATCCCGGAGCCGTCGGCAGCTTTGTAGCGTACAGTATTAGCGTGTGAAAATGTTCGAAATTTTTAGTGTCATCGTGTTTTGTTTTCGTTATTTCACCGATTAACTGCAATTAGTGCAATAATTTACTGGCAAATAAATACATACATTAGCTGTCAGTCTGTCAAACGCTGTTTGATGCAGCCGAGTTTGGTGCAACATTGAAATATGTTGTATAATGTGCCGTGCTATCAGAATTTTTCAACGCTGGATTACTACAAGGTGAGCGGGGGAATGACAAATATTTACATAAATATAACATCCAATAAAATTGAGCTTGGTTAAAAATTTTAAAATAATTGGAACATAAATCTATTTTTCAAGTCTCACTTTCCATATTGAAAGTAGAAATAGATTGGTCTTCGATTTGATAACTAGGCCATTCTACAGCTGAATGTTCCATTCTACCTTCGTCCTGAATTCAAAATTCGGTCCTTCTCTTTGAAATTTCCGTAGACGATCGCCTGCATTTTCGAATACCAATTTAGGTAGAATACATTGGGCAACGAAGATTTCGCCTTGCTAAGAACGGCCTAGGTATCGAATCCAAGAACAAGCTACACTGAATATAAAATCTGCGTAAATATAACGAAAACTTGCGTACATCTTACGAAAATTTTCGTCATTTTGAGCCACGAAAGTTTTCGTTGATTGTACAAAGCCGTTTTCGTACATACTACGAAAATATGAGACATCAGATCTTAAGTACATTTTACGAACGCATTCGTTCTATTTACGAACGAATTTCGTACGATTTACTAAAGAATTTCTTACTAGTTAGTAAAGAATTTCATACTATTTCTTTATTTTTTTACGAAATTTTTGTAAAATGCACAAAAATAATTCGTATATTTAACGAAATTATTTTCCTAAAATCTGCGGCTGTTTCGTAGAACTTGCGGTTGCTTTAATTCGCCACACTGTAAAAAACACAGTACGAATTATAAAACTACACCTTTATTTTGTTTTTATCCTTCATTCTAAACGTTTTTCTTTAACAAATTTTTTTTGTAAAAACGCTTAACATTAATGATTAAAATATAATGAAAGTGTTGTGTTATAATTTGAGCTATGTCGTTTATAGTGTAAAGAATAAAAGCAATCGTACATTATACGAAAGAAGTGCAGATATTACAAGTATAACTGTCGTAAATAATAAGTTTTACCTAAATTTTCTAACTACTCTGCAATTTAAAATGAATAAAAAAGGTTATTTTATCTATAATACAACTTAAGTCTTTTATTTGTATGCATACGAATAGGTTCTATACTACATATTTTTTTATTGCTTAGCCTTCATTCGATAAAGTAAAGTATGTTGATACAAAGTGTTAAATTATGAAACTCAACAAAACTCTTATTAAATATATTAAGATATAAAATATGAATATATTTACGATTGGTTCGTAAAATAAACGTAATATTTCGTAAATTGTACTGAAAAATGCCTTACGAAAGTCCTTTCGTTATATTTACGAATGGTTCGTAAAATCTTGTTTCGTTGTGAAAAATATGTTCGTATTATGAACGAAAGTTTCGTACATTGCACAAAAACCAAGCCTACGAAAGTTTGTCGTAGCACTTTTACGAAATTTTATTTTCAGTGTAAGCATTTCCACATTCGTTATCGAAAGGAAGATTCAAAAAAGTTATTAGTTTTCCAATCACGTAGAGTTAAATTTTAAACTTATATTATTCACGAAATTTTGTGGGCTGCCAATTCATCGTGTGGTTGTGGTACAAACCTTGGCCTTACCGCTGTTAATCAAGCTGATCCCCCGTCTATCCGCAGAATGTCATCAGACGCTTTTCGCTGGATGGGAAAGGTTATTACCGCAGAATACTGGACGCTTTGGGCTGCAGGTCACCCGGTTTATTTAGAGTTCCGTACGAGGATGCAGGATGATATTAAGGGCTTTCAGGAGAGCTCGGTGGTGTTGTAGCTCTAGTTAAGCAGAGGTTTTGTTCTGCTGTCCGTTTTTGTATCCATAATTCGTCTCACGGGTGGCGGAGAGGGTCGTCGCGCGAGCGGAGACTCCCTATTACTCTGATAAAACCGAGACTTAGTTTTATGAAGCGCTTCAGGTAGGCTGCTCATTGTTATGGGCAGTAGTTTAAAGAATAGAAAATGTTCTCTGAAATTGTCGTCCTTCAGTAAGATATTGAATAACTAAAAAGGTGGTCGCGGAACAATGTTATTATCGAAGGGAAGTAGTCCTGCCGCGCCCATTTAGAGGATTTTGTCGCCTTCAACAAAAATCTTTCCGAACAAATATTTTTACGGAATGGGTATTCTATCGAAATCTGAATTAAAATTTACATTTTTGCAAAAACATGTTTTTGACACCTTGCTAACTATTTATAAAGCTGATTGCATCTTTATCTCTACAATACCAACTTTCCGCTCATGCGAAGGACTTTCAAGCCAATCCTTTGCATTTTCGAAGCTGCCAACAGCAATAGTCAATTTGGGTCTGGCTTGCTTCTACCTCTTTCGCCTTCTTCTTTAAGCTAAGAAAAACGGGAAAAATAGCGAGGCATGCGCCAGCCAGAAAAGTCATACAGAAGTAAGTCGGTTTGTTTAAAACCTATTTACGTCGAACGTCTCACTCAGAAATGTGCTTTCCAATTTTTATGTTTTGAGGAGATCCGAAAGTGGGTTGTGTGGGTTGTGTGTCGTTGCATCTATCTAGGACCTTTGCTTGGATATTATTAACTCTAAAAAACCTGTTCGGTGCTAAATATTTCAGATCTGAAGTCACACGGATAGCACCCGCAACTGTTTCTGTTGATGATGGTGATATTTTGATGGCCATACATTTTCCTTCGAATTTCTTCTATATCCTTGCTGGAGCCATTAATATTGTAAACCAAGCATATAAATCTATTCGTATCTAAACACTACTTTTATAAAAAATGTATAAAACACAAATATAAGGCATACGATGCGCACACGCCTTGGGTTTTAGTATACCTGTCAAGCAGTTTATGCTTCAGCTATCCTTACAAACATACGAATATACAGCGAATATTTGGCTTTTTTGCTACTGTTGCTTATCGCATTATTCGTCCAAAAACTCTGCACCATAGCCTAAGTGCTGGTATACTAATTGATTCAAAAAAGCTATTAGACCATAAAAAATCATGTTTGACTTAATTATTTCAGCAAACTGTTGCACTTATGGCTACTGTATGACCAGCTGAAATCGTTGTCCTTTTCGGGTATCCTAGCAATAAGTCAGTTTTAAGTAAGAGCCTGTTTGTTTGTTTTTGTATTTGGCAGAAAAAAGGGCAGCTGATCTTATAATCCGTGGAATCTGAAAATATGTAGTTTTCGCTGCTTGGCAGGATTTGGATTTCAACAGAAGCCAAACGAGTTTTCTAAGTAAATACATAATTCCTTTTGCTTTTTGAATGCTGCATACACTTTTTTGATTTTTTGTTCTTACTTATACTTGGCTGTTGCCTGCCCTATTTCGGCATATTGCTGATCCTTTTGTGCAGTTTTCTTTAATTCGTAGTATTTTGGTTGAATGCTTGGCATTCATTTGACCAGAAATTTATTTATAAAACCACAATGCGCATAATCGTAGCAGGCTTTTTATATTTTTATTTTCCTTCTTTTCTTCTGTTTGTTGTTGTTCCTTGGCTTTGCTAATGTTATCCTTGAAGGAGCGATCGTGTCGTGCCGTCATTTTTTTGGGTTATGTTATTTGTTGATGTGTATTTGACTGTTTTTAGTTTTGGTTTCTTCTTCTTTGTTGTTTGGGGCATAGATGGCGGATTATTTCTGATTTAATTTTGATTTTTGATTGACCGTCATTTATTATCTGATCACAATGCCTTAATAGCGTGCTACTGCTGATCATTTAAGAATGATTTTTGTTTTGTTTATAGAATTTCACTTAGGAATTTGAATGTGAGACATCCTGTGTCAAATGCTCAGGAAAACTACTTAAATGTTTATATAAAATGGCATATCCTTTCTCTGAGTGAATAGTTTATAGAGCTATTTTTATAATACATCATAAAAGGTCGAATGAGTAATAATATTGTAATAAATAAATTTAAAAACGTTTTCATAAAATGGTGGTAAGGTTTCAACGTTTTTCGACATTTTGCTTTTTTTTGACGACCGTTTTCATTTCGACAAGACATGATATCGATATTTAAGAAATTTAAATTTCGTCATTTCTGTTTCCACTTATATGTTCGTAATCAGCACAAAAAAGTCTATCAAAAACAGCTTTAACATTTACCGTACCAAAATAGTTTTCCTTTTTTATTGGCCTGTGTTATTATTCTGTTGTGTATTTTGTTGTTGTAAATTAAATAAAAAAAAAATATAACCACACACCCAGATAACCTGGCAAGTGTGAACTACCACAATGTGTCACAAAAGATTTAAAAAGGCTTAAGTTGAAAATATTTTGAAAGGGTTTGAAAAGTCGAATTTAATTTATTTTCAAGGCTTTTTTCAGTTTAAGAGAAACCCCTAATATTTTTAAAATTATATACTAGGTTATTTGGGCATGAACATATCAGATTTGATTCTATAATTGAATGTTTGCCTCTTTGAGGGTTTCCGGCTTCTCCTTAAATTCGTGTTCTGATTCTTGATGTTTTGACACAAATGTAGAGATCTACCACTCTCCTCTCCGCAGCTTTTTTTATTGGCAGAAGTACACTTAGAGGTTTGCCATTGTCTGCC